>NC_092392.1:55723413-56023413 GCF_030028105.1 Mobula birostris | reverse complement strand
AGAACTAGACAATGGTCAGGTATGGACCAATAAGTGGCAAGTAACTTCCACAGAAGTATCAGGGAATGGCCTTCTTGCAACAAGAGAGAATTTAACTACAACCATCAGGCTCCTGAAGCAGCATGGATAACTTCTCTCATCACAACACTGAACTGATTCCACAACCTACAGTCTCACTTTCACGGTCTCGACAACTCAGTGTCACTTACTTATCTTTTTTTATTTATTATTTGCACGATTGGATGTTTGTCAGACTCTGTTAAGTGCAGTTTTTCATAAATTCTATTGTATTTCTTTTTTTACTATGAATGCCTGCAAGAAAATGAGTCTCAAAATGAATGCTGTGTAACACCAAAACTTTAAGTAAAAGGAAAAGACAGGCGTCCAAAATATGAGTCTAACTTAGTTCTACTTTAAGCAAGGCATGCATGTATCACATATACAATTCACATACTTTTACATATAACCTGTAGTGAAAAGGTTGTTGAAAAGCACAAGTCAGGAAATGGATACAAGAAAATTTCCAAGTCATTGAATATTCCTTGGAGTACAGCTAAGTCAATCATCAAGAAATGGAAAGAATATGGCAGAGCTGTAAATCTGCCGAGAGTAGGCCGTCCTCAAAAACTGAGTGACCGTGCAAGAAGGGGACTAGTGAGGGAGGCCACCAAGAGACCTATGAAAACTCTGGAGGAGTTGCAAGCTTTGTTGGCTGAGATGGGAGAGACTGCGCATACAGCAATTGTTGCCCGGGTGCTTTATCAGTCACAGCTTCATGGGAAAGGGGCAAAGAGAACTCCACTGTTGAAAAAAACTCACATGAAATCTTGACTAGAATTTGCCAGAAGGCATGTGGGAGACTCTGAAGTCAGCTGGAATGTTTTATGGTCTGATGAAACCAAAATTGAGTTTCTTGGCCATCAGACTAAATGCTATGTTTGGCATAAACCAAACAGTGCACATCATCAAAAACACACCATCCCTACTGTGATACATGGTGGTGACTGCATCATGCTGTGGGAATGCTTCACTGCAGCAGGCCCTGGGAGGCTTGTGAAGGTAGAGGGTAAAATGAGTGCAGCAAAATACAGGGAAATCCTGGAGGAAAATCTGATGCTGTCTGCATCAGGAAGACAATGTCTCCAAGCATAGAGCCAAAGCTACACAGGAATGGCTTAAAAACAACAATGCTAATATCTTGGAGTGGTCAAGTGAGAGTCCAGACCTCAATCCAACTGAGAATTTGTGGCTGGACTTGAAAGGGCCTGTTAACTCATGATCCCCATGCAATCTGACAGAGCTTGAGCAGATTTGTATAGAAGAATGGGGAAAAATTGCAGCGTCCAGGTATGTAAAACTGATAGAAGCCTATCCACACAGACTCAAGGCTGTAATTGCTGCTAAAGGTGCATCTATTAAATACTGACTTGAAGGGGGTGAGTAATTATGCAGTCAATTATTTTGTGTTTAATAATTGTAATAAATTTAGACCAATTTGTAGAAATTAGTTATCACTTTGACATGAAAGACTCTTTTCTGTTGATCAGTGTCAAAAAAGCCAAAGTAAATCCATTGTTATTCAATGTTGTAAAACAATAAAGCACAAAAACTTCCAAGGGAGGTGAATACTTTTTATAGGCCTGTATATCTGAAATGAGTGTGGGGTTGTTGAGGGGGGTTTGTCACCATGGACTAGAAACTCAACTGGTCCACTCACACATGTATTGTGGTTAATAGAGCAGACTCGAGGCAAGGCCATCTTGAGGCAAGTGAATCATTTCCTGCCTTTCCGCCATCGATAAGGAGTCATAGTCAAGTCAAGTTCAATTTACTGTCATCTCCACATGGACGGGGAGGCACACGGACAACGCTAAACTTGCAGTAGCAGCACAGGAAGATGCATGAATTCTGTACAGCACAGTACAGGCCCTTTGGCCCACGATGCTGTGCTGACTTTCCAACCAACTATAAAATCAATCTAACCCATCTCTTCTACATAACCCACCATTTTTGTGTTATACAGTAATAGGCTCATAGTGCCGTAGAGCAATACAGCAAGGATTTAGGCCCTTCAGCCCGATGAGACCATGCTGACCATGTTACCCACGAAGCTAGTCCCAATTTCCTCTGATTGGCCCATAATCCTTTAAGTCCCAGCACTCAATGTACCCATCCAAGAACTTCTGGCAATATACTGTTGCTCTCACTTCAGTCACTGCCTCCATGTTTGCCAGAACAGCAGCATATGGAGCTTGAAGTTCTGTGTCCTTCCTAGATTAACTGCTGGCATGGGAGTTGAAGCTCTAAACTGCCCTCTCCCCTCCACCCACTGTAGAGCAGCACTAGGCTGCTGGGAGAGTAAGGGAAATGAGGACGGCGGTGGCAAATGGTGCACTCCCATGGGATTGGAGTCTCCCCGATGTCATCATTGATCCCAAGCCACTGGAGCCCATGAACACAGCTTCTTGCACTGAGAATCAGCATCAGGCTTATTGCTACTGACCTGAAATGTGTTGTTTTGTGGCAGTAGCACAGTGCAACACAAAAATTATTGTCACAATAATAAATAAATAGTAAGCAATAAGCAAACAAATTGAAAACAGATTAATTAAATAATTAGTGCAAAATCGGACTATCGAGGGAATCTTCATGGGTTCATGGACTGCTCAGGAATCTGATGGCGGATGGGAAGAAGCTGTTCCTAAAACATTGAGTGTGGGTTGTTAAGCTCCTGTACATCCTCCCTGGTGGTAGGAATGTGAAGAGGGCATATCCCGAAAGGTGACGGTCCTTAATGATGGATGTCGGTTTCATCATGCATAATTCTGAGATAACAACATAAAAGACAGGAATCATCGACATGAGGAAGTCTGCAGATGCTGGAAATCCAGGGCAACACACACACAAAATACTGGAAGAACTCAGCAGGTCAGGCAGCGTTTATTGAAATAAATAAACAGTCAATGTTTCAGGCTGTGACCCTTCTTCAGAAGCAGATGTAGGCCAGTTGGCTCCTTAAGCCTCCTCTGACATTCAATATGATCATTAATGATCTTTTACAAGAGTATTATTCCCCCGCACTATCTCAAAGCACATAGCATCTAAAAATTTACTGATCCATACTTTGATTTTACTCAGTGATTGAGCCTCTACAGCTCCCCTTAGACAGTTAAATTCCATCCCATTTCGATTCTGAATGGCCGAACCCTGATTTTGAGACAGTGACTCCTGTCTAGACATGTCAACTGCATATCTAGCCCACCACGTCTGGGAGAATTTTGTTTGCTTTGAGAGATCACTTGCTGTGGCCCTAAGTGTGATGTCTGTGGATGACGCTACAGCCCAGATAAGTACCAGCAGCTGAGTCTATGGCAAACATCCATCTTATTTACTCATTCAGGTGATGTGCACTTCGCAGGCCGAACTGGCGTTCAATTGCCCAACCTTAACCGAACTTGAGAAGGTGGTGATGGTTATGTTTTGTAACTCCAAAACAAGAAGCAAACTGGAAGAGCAAAAAGGGAGTCTGGAATGTGAGCCTCACTTTGTTTTCACTTTAAGCGAGGTACGTATGTATGACATGGTGATGTAATGATGTATGCCATTTATGTACTATTATATGCAACACATAATGAATTATTTAAACATTATATTTGCAATAATACTTAAATATCACCGAAATATTAAATATATAGCACTCCTCCTGCTTAGCTATAAACTCAAATTCACTATACGTGGATATGCAACTCAAATTTGTAATGTATAGCTCTCTAGTTATATATTATATATACAATGTACTATACAATACAACTACTAAGTGATGCTTGGTTTAAAGACTCCACACTTGTTTCGTAGTGCTGAGTCCATAATCTTCGCATCTTTTTATCACTACCTTGAAATTTTGGAGAGGTACCTTGTCATTCTTACTGGTGTCATCCAGGTAACACTGATGACAATGATGTCATCCAGGTAACACTGAATGCCTGGGCAGCCTTGCGTCACCTGGTTCATAGCTTTCTGCCAGAGTGCAGGTACAAACGCTACTCCAAAAATAAGCCTATTATAGCGATACAATCACAAACAGGAGAAAATCTGCAGGCGTTGGAAATCCAGCCAACACACACAAAATGCTGGAGGCACTCAGTAGGCCAGGCAGCATCTATGGAAAAGGGTACAATTGATTTTTGGGCTGAGACCCTTTAGCAGGACTGGAGAAAAAAAGATGTAGAGTTGAGTCAAGAGGGAGGGGGAAGGGAGGGAGAAACGCAAGGTGATAGGTGAAACTGGGAGGGGGAAGAGTGAAATAAAAATCTGGAAAGTTGATTGGTGAAAGAGCTACTAGGTTGGAGAAGAAGGAACCCAGTTGGAGAGGACAGATGGCCATGGAAGAAAGAAAGGGGGGAGGAGCACCTGAGGGAGGTGATGGGTGGGCAAGGAGATAAGGTGAGAGAGGAAGAAGGGGATGGGAATGGTGAAGGAGAGGAGGGATACCATTACCAGAAGTTTGAGAAATTGATGTTCAGGCTATCAAGTTGGAGGCTACCCAGACGGAATATAAGATGTTGTTCCTCCAACCTGAGTGTGGCCTCATCGCAACAGTAGAGGAGGCCGCTCATTTTAATTCCACTTCCCATTCCCATTCAGATATGTCTTTCCAAGGGCTCCCTCAACTTTTGACTCTATACCTCATCTTGTTTTCTCCAGTCCTGCTGAAGGGTCTCGGCCCAAAACAGCAGCTTTACTCTTTTCCATTGACTCTGCTTGGCCAGCTGATGTCCTCCAGCATTGTGTGTATGTCGCTATTATAGTGATAAAGCCATTCCTGAGTGTTTATGTTAAAAAGAACCTATTTTGGACTCTTCTTCCATCTCTATATGTAGGTAGACCTCAGCAAAGTCCACTTTACTGAAGTGTTTCCCTCCAGAAAGGTTTGCAAAAATATTCTCTATCTAGGACAGTGGGTATTGATCTACCTTCAGTACTGGATTAATAGTGACCTTAAGATCACCACAGATCCTTACAGACCCATTCTTCTTAGCTACTGGGACCAATGGTGTTGCCTATGGACTCCAATCAACCTTGGAAAGAATTCCTTCAGCCTAGATCAGCGGCTATTTCATGGTGGATAAGAAACCAGATGGACTTTTCAAAACTTGGGTGAGGCACATTCATTTAATACCATTTTACCGTTGATATGTTTCTTAATTCGTTTTCAGTTGACGCCATTGCCAGGGATGTGGCATGCAAATGCTGGATGGATCCTCAATCAAGTTGTAGCTGCCTCAGCCAATCACGTCCCCATAATGCTGGCCCTCCTGTGTTTACCACATACACGCCTAATGTGGCTTGTTGGTTTCTGTATTTCACTGTTACGAATGTGATTCCCACAGGAGCTATCGTTCCTCCGGTATAAGTTGCTTGTTGGATATCTATAGGCTTCACTTCAGTATCTTTGAAATACAGTTCAAATCCATTTTGTGCAATGACTGAAACAGCTGAGCCAGTATCCAATTCCATTTTAATTAATTTGCTGTTCACTTTTGTTGTAAGCTACATTGCTTGTCTATTATTAATTTTCACATTGTAAATCTCAGGGCTACTCAGTTTTGTGTCCATCTCATCATTATCAGATTTTTCATCAACAACATGTAGATTAGTGCTCTGCCCTGCACAACCTGATTATTTTTTGTCAGCCAACATGCTCTTTGTACATGTCCTACTTTGTTGTATTTTTTGCTAGTTTCATCTTTATGTCTACGTTGTTCTGGTGTATGTATATCCTTACCACAGTGGTAACACAATTTGATCAGCTGGGGAGGCCTCCATCCAGACATTGCAATTTTGTTCGTGCTCACTTTTTTACCTGGTTGCAACTCAGTTGTGTCTCTATCTGCTGTTTCCATTTATACAGCTATTTCAACTGCACTTTTAAATGTAAGTTGTGCTTCAGTTAGGAGCCAATTTTGAATATTTTCTTGTAAGATTTCACAAACTAAACAATCTCTCAGTGTATCATTAAGCCCATCACTGAACTCTCAATGCTCAGACAATCTCTTCAATTCAGCCACATATGCTGAAATTGACTCACCTTCCTTTTGATTCTGCTTATGAAAACTAAAAGGTTCTACAATGAACAATGCCTTCATAAGACCATAAGACCATAAGACAAAGGAGCAGAAGTAGGCCATTCGGCCCATCGAGTCTGCTCCGCCATTTTATCATGAGCTGATCCATTTTATCCTATTTAGTCCCACTGCCCCGCCTTCTCACCATAACGTTTGATGCCCTGGCTACTCAGATACCTATCAATCTCTGCTTTAAATACACCCAATGACTTGGCCTCCACTGCTGCCCGTGGCAACAAATTCCATAGATTCACCACCTTCTGACGAAAAATACGTCTTCGCATTTCTGTTCTGAAAGGGCGCCCTTCAATCCTGAAGTCATGCCTTCTCGTACTAGACTCCCCCATCATGGGAAACAACTTTGCCACATCCACTCTGTCCATGCCTTTTAACATTCGAAATGTTTCTATGAGGTCTCCCCTCATTCTTCTAAACTCCAAGGAATACAGTCCAAGAGCGGACAAACGTTCCTCATATGTTAACCCTCTCATTCCCGGAATCATTCTAGTGAATCTTCTCTGTACCCTCTCCAACATCAGCACATCCTTTCTTAAATAAGGAGACCAAAACTGCCCACAGTACTCCAAGTGAGGTCTCACCAGCGCCTTATAGAGCCTCAACATCACATCCCTACTCCTATACTCTATTCCTCTAGAAATGAATGCCAACATTACATTCGCCTTCTTCACTACTGACTCAACCTGGAGGTTAACTTTAAGGGAATCCTGTACGAGGACTCCCAAGTCCCGTTGCATCTCAGAACTTTGAATTCTTTCCCCATTTAAATAATAGTCTGCCCGGTTATTTCTTCTGCCAAAGTGCATAACCATACACTTTCCAACATTGTACTTCATTTTCCACTTCTCTGCCCATTCTTCCAATCTATCCAAGTCTCTCTGCAGACTCTCCGTTTCCTCAGCACTACCTATCTTCGTATCTCCACCTATCTTCGTATCGTCAGCAAACTTAGCCACAAAGCCATCTATTCCATAATCCAAATCGTTGATGTACAATGTAAAAAGAAGCTGCCCCAACACTGATCCCTGTGGAACACCACTGGTAACCGGCAGCCAACCAGAATAGGATCCCTTTATTCCCACTCTCTGTTTCCTGCCAATCAGTCAACACTCTATCCATGTATGTAACTTTCCTGTAATTCCATGGGCTCTTATCTTGTTAAGTAGCCTCATGTGTGACACCTTGTCAAAGGCCTTCTGAAAATCCAAATATACAACATTCACTGCATCTCCCTTGTCTAGCCTACTGGTAATTTCCTCAAAAAATTGTAATAGGTTCGTCAGGCAGGACTTTCCTTTAAGGAATCCATGCTGAGTTCTGCCTATCTTGTCATATGCCTCCAGGTATTCTGTAACCTCATCCTTGACAATCAATTCCAACAACTTCCCAACCACCGATATCAAGCTAACAGGTCTATAATTTCCTTTTTGCTTCCTTGCCCCCTTCTTAAATAGTGGAGTGACATTTGCAATCTTCCCGTCTTCCGGAACCATGCCAGAATCTATCGACTTTTGAAAGATCATCGCTAATGCCTCCGCAATCTCCACAGCTATTTCCTTCAGAACACGAGGGTGCATTCCATCTGGTCCAGGAGATTTATCGACCTTTAGCCTATTCAGCTTCCTGAGTACTTTCTCTGTCGTAATTGTGACTTGCGCACACTTCTCTTCCCTGCCACCCTTGAGTGTCCGGTATCCTGCTGTCTTCCTCAGTGAAGACTAATGCAAAATACTTGTTCAGTTCCTTGCCATCTCCTCATCTCCCATTACAATTTCTCCAGTATCATTTTCTATCGGTCCTATATCTACTCTCACCTGTCTTTTACTCTGTATATATTTGAAAAAGCTTTTAGTATCCTCTTTGATATTATTTGCTAGTTTCCTTTCATAGTTAATCTTTTCTCTCTTAATGACCTTCTTGGTTTCCTTTTGTAAGATTTTAAAAACTTCCCAATCCTCTGTCTTCCCACTAATTTTTGCTTCCTTGTATGTCCTCTCCTTTGCTTTAACTTTGGCTTTGACCTCTCTTGTCAACCACGGTTGCATCCTTTTTCCACTCGAAAATTTCTTCTTTTTTGGAATATACCTGTCTTGCACATTCCTCATTTCTTGCATAAACTCCAGCCACTGCTGCTCTGCCGCCTTTCCCGCCAGTGTCTCTTTCCAGTCAACTTTGGCCAGTTCCTCTCTCATGCCACTGTAATTTCCTTTACTCCACTGAAACACCGACACATCAGATTTCGGCTTCTCTTTTTCTAATTTCACAGTGAACTCAATCATGTTATGATCATGTTATGTTATGATCAGTTCTAAATGTTCCTGAATTATTTTCATGATATTAATAAAAGTTGTTTTGGCTGGCTTGGTTGGAGCAGTTAAACTTCTAAGCAAATGGTATGCCTTTAAATCCAATACACTCAGCAAAATTGGCATTCTCTTTTCATTGGTTATTTCATTTGCTTCAAAATATTGCTCCAATTTGCTCAGTATACTAATTCCAGTTATCTCTTGTGGAATCAAATGCATCATTCTTTCAGATATAGCCAACCATTTCTGTGCTTTAAAAAAATGATTATTATCACCCAGTACTCATTGTTTTTGAACCTGTGAATTTGTCTATTTTTTTTTAAATCTCAGCTGTGTCTGTCCCTTCCAAAGAGCACATACTGTGCTGTATTTACTAACTCAACCTTTTCTCGCCGCGCTTCTTTTCACTTGAATGACTCGCTGCACTTCAAACGGAAGGTAGTCATCTTGGGCTCATTTTAAAAATACCTCTTCACACTGTTATGTTTTGTAACTCTGAAACATAAAACTAATTGGAAGAAAAACAAGGGAGTCTGGAATGCAAGTCTGATTTCATCTTTACTTTGAGCGAGGCACATACATATGACATGGCAGCGAAATGACATATGCCATTCAAGTACTATTACATATAACCCATAAGGAATTATTTAAAAAAAAACAAAGAATGCTTAAACAAAAACAATATATTTACAATATTACTTGAATAGAACTGACATTAAATACACAACAGTGATGGGCTGCCTTCTTGAGCCTCCACAGATGATGTCCTCGCCCAAATTCTCATCCTGGTACTAACTCGTTGTGTGATTTGCTCCTTGTTTTACTAGATGATAAGAAGCAGGACAGGACAGTAGTGCAGCTGGCCAAGCCACTGCCACATAGCTCCAGCAACCCCGGTTCCAACCTACTCTCTGTCTGTGTGGAGTTTGCAAGTTCTCCCCATGACCACATGGATATGCTCCTGCTGCTGTGGTTTCCTTCCACCTCCCACAGCCACGTGGGTTTACCAGGTTACTCGACTGCTGCAAATTGGTCCCAGTGTGAGTGGCAGAATAGGGGGGAAATTAATGAAGACGTGGGTGGGGTATGTAGAAAGGGACTAGTGTAAATGGCTGCAGCGTGAACTTAATGGGCCGCATGGAGAAAGAGTTACTTTCTAACTCTAAGCAGGACATCACTTGTAGGATGTCCCAGATGAGTTCCACACTTGTTAAAGGTGTCATCCTCTAAGCAAATCAACTCCCTCTTCCTGACGTACGAGATGATCGTGAGAAGTGGCTACAAGCACACTAAAGCATCTTCAGTACAAAATGCCAGAGGAACTCAACTGGAAGCTTCTGCCCTCTTCTTCACAGTCCTGAGGAAGGGTTTATGCCTGAATCTCTGATTGTTCATTTCCCTCTATACATACAGGCTGATCTGCTGAGTTCCTTCAGCTTTTTGTGCTTTGCTTACGTTTCCCAGCGTCTGCAGAATCCCTTGTGTTTCTATAGCGCATAATAGGCGCATGAGCACCCTGTAAGCATAAGTGCCTGGCAATGTAAATTTAAAAAAAACTGAAGCTACTGGGGACCTAAAATGAGGTCATAAGTGTGAATGTACCTACTCCCACATCAGGTGGTAGCCCTGCTTCACGTTATTTAAGCCCAAACACTGGTTATTCGATGAGGTACCATGCATTTATATTTCACCGTGGTTTATTTTTCTCGATGCAAGCCATAATATTGCAACACAGAAATTCTTGCAGTTGTCTAGATTAACTTTCCAGGCCATTAGCAACCCCCTAAGAACTACCCAACTGATACATTCTGGCCTTTGAGCGTAGATTGTTGGAAGTCACTGCACAGGGGATCACAGCATAACATTGATAATGGTCCACACGAGAAACTTCTGACAGTTGCAAAGGGAACCTGGAGCTTGCTGTCTGTGCCTTGGGGAACTTTTAATATCCGAATTGTTTTGAATACCGGTTAAATTGTTTGTTTGGAAGTTCCATTGTGCAAATACATTAATGTGAATTATGCATTACAATTAGCAGATACCCATCATTTGTCATGCATTGCAATTAACAATGTCTCATTAAATTCCCAGATGAGCTCAAGAAAAATATCATCTGATATTAACTGTGGTTAAGGGAGACCAAGTAAAACATAATGTGTTGAACTGTAGAAACTAATCTACGACCGGATAGTCACAGCTGCTCTGTAGCAAAGGAGGGTAGGGCTGAAACAAATTGTACAATAAAATCACTTGGATCTTTTGCCTAAATTGTGGAGGGATCTTTTGGTATTCCAATGAGAATTATGTTTTGAACAGTCACTTCCCAAGAATAAAGAAATTCTAGCAGCGATCTCTGGGGCTCAGGTGCAGAGAATACATCTGCCACTCTCAACACTGGAACTGGACTGGTGAGAGACTGATGTGAGTGTTGGCTTTTGAGGAAGAGAGAGACAATGAAATAAATCCGTTAGAGCCCTGAGTGCAAGGACTTGAGCAAAAAATTGCCTTGAGATCCCCACATCCTGTAAAGTGTTTTGTGGTAGGGTGTTTCCAAAAATGGGAGAGTCTTGGACTAAAGGACACTGCCTCATGAATAAAAAGGTGTCTTCAGAACAGAGATGAGGAGGAATTCTTTATAGCCAGAGGGCAGTGAATCTGTGGAATTTATTGCCACAGACAGCTATGGAGACCGAGTTATGGGTATACTGTACTTAAAGCAGAAGTTGATAGGTTCTTGTTTAGTAAGGGTGTTGAAGGTTACAGGAAGAAGGCAGGAGCATGGGGTTGAGAGGGAAACTAAATCAACCATGATTGAATGGTGGAGCAGACTCGATGGGCTGAATGGCCTAATTCTGCTTCTATGTCTCATGGTCTTATTGTCTACCTGGTGTATAGGTGTATATTACTTCAACACTGAAATCCTTTGTAATAATTTTCTTTGGTTGTCACCAGTACTAAAATTGCATAAGCATGTGACAGTACACCCCTTGCAACAATACTGGGCTTCAGCCTGCTCTTGATAGATGGAATCAAGGTTGCTCACACTTTCCTGTATGCTCCGTCTTCACTTCAAGTGGTTGTGAACCAATGGGGCTGTTGCGTTCCTTCAAGAAGGCTTGGAATCTTTTCCGCTGACTCTTGTCATCTCTTCTTATGGCAAGGCTTGGAAATGAGTGTCTGTTATGGGAGTTTGATGCTGGATACGGTGATCTTCAAGTGCCCAGATAAGTTAAATGAATGAAACCAAAGCTTTGGTGATGGGGATATTGACCTCGGTAGTGACAATGACATTGATACTGGCTGTACGGTGGGGCCACCGCACAAGATCAGAAAAAGCTGCACAGGGTTGTAAACTCAGCCAGCTCCATCGTGCTCAAAGCCTCCCCACCATCAAGAACATCTTCGAAAGGTGATGCCTTAAAAAGGCAGCATCCATCATGAAGGACCCCACCTCCCAGAACATTCCCTCTTGTCAGTACTTCATTGTGGAAGAGGTGCAGGAGCCTGAAGACACACATTCAATGTTTTACAAGCAATTCTTCCCCTCCATCATTAGCTCTCTGAACAGTCAATGAACCCATGAACAATACCTCATTATCTTTGCTCTCTTTTTACACTCCTGCTTAATTTTTTTATATATATTTCTTATTCTAATTTATAGTATACTTTCACAACATATGTCAGCAATATTAAACGTGATTCTGATTCTGTTTCATTTTCTCGAATTGTTGTAACTTTGCTGTGAAAGATCTCCTAAGCCAAGGTAAGGTGCAACACAATTCAGACCTAGTGCTTGTATTTCAAAGGAGTCTGAAGCAACAAACAATCTGCTGGAGTA
This sequence comes from Mobula birostris, assembly GCF_030028105.1. Lineage (NCBI taxonomy): Eukaryota > Metazoa > Chordata > Chondrichthyes > Myliobatiformes > Myliobatidae > Mobula > Mobula birostris. The sequence continues at coordinate 56,011,126 of NC_092392.1, read as the reverse complement.
ACTCAGTGAGCTGAGCAGCATCTGTGGTGTAAGGGGAGGGGGTAGGTTTATATTTCCAAGTCAGCATGGTTTGTGATTTGGAAGAGTACATCAAAGTACTGGTTTCCTGTGCTGTCTTTTCCTTCCAGTTGGAAATATTTAGGAAGTGCTGCCAGAGCAGCCTTGGAGGGCTGGCATGCACTTGTATAACAGTACAAGAGGCAATGAAGATGCTCAGGCAATAGACAAGATGCCTGATGTACATCCTTCTACATTTGGTTAGCGTGATCTCAGAATCCACAAGATCAGATTAAAAGCAGGTCATCCTCAATCTCAAGGCACTAGTGAATGAGAGCAGGTGGGAACAATGATAAACATGAGAAAGTCTGCAGATGCTGGAAATCCAAAGCAACACACACAAAATGCTAGCACAACTCAGCAGGTCAGATAGCATCTATGGAAATGAATAAACAGTTGACATTTCAGGCTGAGACCCTTCTTCCGTAAGGACTTTTTTTTAAATAGGCATCCGTTAGTCTCGTGAGACCACGGATTTGTGCCTTGGAAGGTTTCCAGGGTGCAGGCCTGGGCAAGGTTGTATGGAAGACCGGCAGTTGCCCATGCTGCAAGTCTCTCCTCTCCACGCCACTGATGTTGTCCAAGGGAAGGGCACTAGGGCCGTAGCCGATACGGCTTGGCACCAGTGTCGTCGCAGAGCAATGTGTGGTTAAGTGCCTTGCTCAAGGGCACAACACGCTGCCTCAGCTGAGGCTCAAACTTGTGACCTTCAGATCACTAGACCGATGCCTTAACCACTTGGCCACGCGCCAACACAGTAAGGACTTTAGAAACTGGTTATGAGATTGAAGATGTGTTAAACAGCTTCAGTTTGATAACCATTATGTATGAGGCATCTTCTAGAGATACTATTGATATGTTTTGAGCTTCTCCTGAAACACTTTCCTTTGCACAATTAGAAAAACAATGCTAAAATGTGCAAGGCAATTCTTGAACTAAAATAAGGTCTGGCACACAATAAAATCTTAAACAACACTTTTAATATACTTGGGTTATGCATATTATTTTGAAAATTGGCCCAATCAATTCAAAGAATGCCCAATGCCAGCCATATCAGTTACTAAACTACACAACAGCTTTAATTACAATAATCATTTAAGATGTAAGCAGTCACAGCAAGTTGTTGAAGTCAGTCCAAACAATATTGCAACTTTAAATCCATTCATAAAAGGGATAAATTGAGAAATATATTAGCTTATTTCCTTTGATTGAATTTCCATGCAGATGTTGTAAAAACTGAAAAGGAATCATTAAAATGGAAGTTGGTACATGAACTCTCCCAGTAAACATCTTTGAATTATGGAATAAATCGTATCTCTTTTAGGCTAGCACATCTGTTGTAGCAAGGACAAAAAACATGTAGCTGTTAAATGGAACATCAAAAATTCAGGATTCTTTTATCAATAAAAATCTTTGAAATGGCTTTAGCCTTTGAGAAGTAGTCTTCTAAACACTTCACTGAAACAGTAGACAGCAGATCTCATTAAAAAAAAGTACAGATGGTAAAAGTACTCAGGATGGTTTGAAACCTACATATCAAGATGAGATGTGTGTCAAAGAGCTATTTAGAACCTTACTTCATAAATATGAGGAAGGTGCATTTGAAACTTTTTGTTGGAAAAAGCAAGGAGAAAAATACACTCATTGGATACTTCATGGGGTACCTCCTTCAAAGTTCAACACTTTGGGCATTCAGACATGTTCTTCTGCACACCATTGCTGTACTGCATGGTAATTTGAGTTACTGTCACCAACCTGTTAGTTTGAGCCATTCTGGCCATTCTCCTCTGACCTTTCTTGGTACAAGCTGTTTTCTCCCACAGAACTGCTGCTCATTTTTTTTTATTTGTGCTTTGCACCATTCTCTGTAAATTCTAGAGACTGCTGTGCATGAAAATCCCAAGAGATTAGCAGTTTCTGAGATACTCAAACCATCCCATCCGACACCAACAATTACTCCATGGACAAAGTTACTTTGATCACATTTCTTCTCCATTCTGATGGTTAGTGTGGACAACAATTGAACCTCTTGACCATGTCTGCATGTTTTTATGCATTGAGTTGCTGTCACATGATTGGCTATTAGATATTTGCTTTAACAAGCTAGAGTACGGGTGTACCTAGTCAAGTGGCCACTAAGTGTAAAGTCCAAATGGTAATTTTCCAAGTGTGTGCAGGGGCAAATACATTGCAGATGTTAATACCTATAAAGAGAAACCCAATAGCATGAATGGCAATGATGCTTCACTACCAGATGAACTCAACACCTTCTATGCATGCTTGGAAAGGGAGAATACAACTACAGCTGTGAAGATCCCTGCTGCACTTGATGACCCTGTGATCTCCATCTCAGAGGCCAATGTTAGGCTGTCTTTAAAGAGAGTGAACTTTCGCAAGGCAGAAGGTCCCGATGGAGTACCTGGTTAGGCTCTGAAAACCTGTGCGAACCAACTAGTGGGAGTACTCAAGGACATTTTCAACCTCTCACTGCTATGGGCAGAAGTTCCCACTTGCTTCAAAAAGGCAACAATTATACCAGTGCCTAAGAAGAATAATGTGGGCTGTCTTAATGACTATCACCCGGTAGCACTCACATCGACAGTGATGAAATGCTTTGAGAGTTTGGTCATGACTAGACTAAATTCCTGCCTCAGCAAGGACCTGGACCCATTGCAATTTGTCTATTGCTACAATAGGCCAATGGCAGGCGCAATCTCAGTGGCTCTCCACACGGCTTTAGATCACCTAGACAACACAAACACCTATGTCAGGATGTTGTTCATCGACTATAGCTCAGCACTTAATACCATCATTCCCACAATCCTGATTGAGAAGTTGCAGAACCTGGGCCTCTGTACCTCCCTCTGCAACTGGATCCTTGACTTCCTAACCAGAAGACCACAATCTGTGCGGATTGGTGATAACACATCCTCCTCGCTGACGATCAACACTGGCGCACCTCAGGTGTGTGTGCTTAGCCCACTGCTCTATTCTCTGTATACACATGACTGTGTGGCTAGGCATAGCTCAAATACCACCTATAAATATGCTGATGATACAACCACTGTTGGTAGAATCTCAGGCAGTGACGAGAGGGCGTACACTCCAACTAGTGGAGTGGTGTCACAGCAACAACCTGGCACTCAACGCCAGTAAGACAAAAGAGCTGATTGTGGACTTCAGGAAGGGTAAGACGAAGGAACATATACCAAACCTCATGGAAGGATCAGAAGTGGAGAGAGTGAACAGTTTCAAGTTCCTGGGTGTCAAGATCTCTAAGGATCTAATCTGGTCCCAACATACCAATGCAGTTATAAAGAAGGCAAGACCCAGTTATACTCCATTAGGAATTTGAAAAACTTAACAAATACACTCAAAAGCTTCTATAGTTGTACCATGGAGAGCATTCTGACAGGCTGCATCACTGTCTGGTATGGAGGGGCTACTGCACAGGACCAAAAGAAGCTGCAGAAGGTTGTAAATCTAGTCAGATCCATCTTGGGCACTAGCCTACAAAGTACCCAGGACATCTTCAGGGAGCGGTGTCTCAGAAAGGCAGCGTCCATTATTAAGGACCTCCAGCACCCAGGGCATGCCCTTTTCTCACTGTTACCATCAGGTAGGAGGTACAGAATTTTATTTATTTGTTTTTTTTTTCTCTGCTAGGTTATATATTGCATTGAGCTGCTGCTGTTAAGTTAAGAAATTTCATGTCACATGCTGGTGATAATAAACCTGATTCTGATTCTGATTCTGAACATGCATAAGTTCCAGAGAGAGGGGTGAATAGTGTACAGTAAAACTCTACTAATATGTGTGTTGGACTGGCAGGTTTTCTGAACTACTGGAATGATAAGATAGAATTTTGACCTCATAATTTACCCCATTTTGGACCTTGTACCTTATGGTCTGCTTGCATTGCAATCTCTCTTTAACTGCAGCACCTTATTCTGCACTCTGTTATTAGTTTTCCATTGTACCTGCAGCCCTCTCTGGTTTACACAAAGTGAGCTCTTCTATAAATGCCATAACTTGGTTAGATTAAATGATCAGTTATCCTCCAGTATCTTACTCTGACGAAGTCAGTTCGTTTATGAAAGAACTTTACATTGTGTAAAGCAGAGAGGCTGCTGGTGCTGGAAATCTTTAGTAAAGCACCCAAGGTGCTGGAGGACCTCAGCTGGTCAGGCAGCAACTATGAAGAGAAATAAACAATTGATGTTTTAGGACGAGACTAAAACAAGAAATCAAGAGGAAAAAGCCAAAATAAAAGGCAATCAGACTCTGGAAACTTCTACACTGACACACTGCATCAAGATAGATGGAGGAATTGGTCACATACTAAAATTCCTCAATAAATAATGCGGAATTCTTCAGCTTCAAGTAATTTGATTTTGCTTCCTGTATCAATCGGCCATCTTCAATGTTGGCTTGGCTTCTTCTGCTTTGTTTTCCCTCAGTTTTCCTTCTCTCCCCCTTGGGAAGTGGAGCCTGACCTGCCAGGCCTACATTTCACAATTTTCACATTCCTTTGTCCATGACCTAACTTTCTAGCTGCTGACATTCAACTTTGTTTACAGCTCAGCTCTAAGGTCACCCCAATTTTACCCTACCAGAGACCATCGTTCTCCTCCATCCTTCCTTACAAAGAGGCATAGAGCACTACATCACAGGAACAGGCCCTTTGACCCATTAGCAAACTATTATTCTGCCTAGTTCTATTGATCTGCATCTGGGCCTTAGCCCTCTGAGCCCCCTGTCATCCATGTACTTACCAAAACTTTGCTTAACCATTGAAATCATACCCATATCTACCACTTCTGCTGGCAGCTCTTTTCACACTCTCACCACCCGCTGAATGAAGAAGCTCCCCCTCATGTTATCATTTAATATGTCACCTTTCACCCTTAACCTATGACCTCTGGTTCTAGTCTCAACCAACCTTAGTCAAAATAACCTCCTTGCATTTACCGTATCTATATCCCTCATAAGTTTTATACCTCTATCAAATCTTACTTTATTTGTCTCCTTCCGAGTTCCATTGAAGGGTCTTGTCTTAACTGGTTAGCTCTGTTTTATTCCCACCATGCCAGCTTGACATCCTGAATATTTTCAGCATTTTCTGTTTTAGTTTTTAAATTCTGCAGTATTTTTACTGATTTTCCATTGCATTTGAGATTCTACATTCATTTTTTGGCCGTATTGGTGCAATCTGTGCAGTTCTGGCACACCAGAGTAAACAATCCTATTAAACAGTCTTTACATCCAAGCAAATTATTTCCCAAACCTTTACTGCTCAAGGTTCTTCCAATCTTTTACACTAGTATAAATTTCAGAATCAGGTTTATTATCACTAACGTATGAAATAAAATTTGTTGTTTTGTGCAGCAGTACACTACAATACATAAAAGCTATTAATTACAATAAGCAATTTATATTAAAAATTAAATAAGAAGTGCAAAAATTAGCCAGGCCATGCTTGTTCATCCTCTGGTCAGAAATCCGTTGGCAGAGGGGAGGAAGCAGTTCCTAAAACCTCGAGTCTCTGTCTTCAGGCCCCCTGTAGCTTCATCAAAATCAGGCTCTGCCCAAAACAACTGGCCCACTACAGCTGAACAGAAATTCCAACAAATGCACTCGTTCAAGAAATCCTTCCATGTGATATTAATTTTCAGCAGCACCAGCAAGGATATTATAAAAGTCTATGCAAACTAAATAAAATATAATTCACTCATAAAGTTGCTATTATACATTTATTGAAACATTAAATAAATCTGAATAGATTTTTAGAAGTAATTTTCAATGATTTTGAGTCAAATCACTGACAGATGGAAAAACAGATGCCTTGGTTAAAAATGAAGACGGTTACCACTCTTAAATAAAGCAAAACAACACATTTCAATAAATAGAGAAGAAATAATTATGCTCTTTTTGATGAAGATGTAACATATGAGATTATGGTTTAGGGGTGGTGTTATGTTTTGTAACTCTAAAACTTAAAACTAATTGGGGAAAAAAATGCAGAGCCAGGAGGTGCATCTACTTCATTTTTAACTTTAGTGAGGGTGTGCAAATATGACATGGTGGCATAATAACATATGCCATTCACATATTTTTACATAATGAATTATTTAATGAAAGAATGCTTAATCAAACAACGTACTTACAATATTATTCATAGGTAGTGGGTAGTGGCTCCATATGTCACTACTACAGGGTGTGACGACCCTGCCTTACACGAGTCCCGGGCTCAGCTGGCTCCAGCTGACAGTACCCGGTACGGGCCCCTGTCCAGGGTTACGAATCCCACTGCCTTGTGAGTATCTTCGGAAGAGGAGAAGGCTAAGGAGGAAACCCTACACAAATCCCGAGTGGAGACCCTAAGGCGGTTGGATGACGTATCACGCCACCTCCCGGCAGCTCCCGCAGCCAAGCTGATGCCAAATGTACCGCTTCAGATTATTCCTTTGGACTACATCCGCGAGGCCGAGAGGGGGATCTTGATGTCTGGGCAGCCCAGGATCTCCATATCCATCGCCCAGGTCTGTGCCCCGGAATAACCGGGCTCATCCATTGTCTACTTAGACAGATGGAGCCATTATTATTATTATTCAAGTATTACTGAAATACAAACTTTGTATAAAATACACAACATTCCTTCCTATTTAGCTATAAACTCAACTCAATATAGAATCCAACTCAACTTAAATAAATAGCAACACATACAAAATACTGGAAGAATTCAGCAGGCCTGGCAGCATCTATGGAAAAGAGTACAGTCGACGTTGTTGGGCCGAGACCCTTCAGCAGGATCTGGACATGTCTTATTCCATTCATTTTCAAGAACAACTGAAACTGTTCCATAACAAATTGTGGTCCCTTGTCACTGACTAAGTGTTCAGTCCTTGAGAAGAGGCTTCTCAACACGTCAAAAGTGTGCGAGGTTGCAGAGAAGGCTATTGGGAAAACTTCTGGGCCCCTTATAGCTGCATCCACTAGCACAAAGACATTTGCACCCATGAATGGTTCAGCAAAATCCAAATGAACCCTCTGTCAGGACAATGCAGTCCATTCCCAGGGACAGAGACGTGCTGCACTTGGCATCGTCTGGAAGTGTTGGCATTTTGAAAAGGGCATTGCAAGCTGCATGATCTGTTGACCTGTCCCAGGCATCCAGATAAAGCGTTGAGCCAACACTTAACTTTGACCAGTATGTAGCTCCTCAATTGTTTAGTTGTTAGCTTGGATGGCACAGCTACTCACAATCCTCACGTAAGGAAACTCCTGCCAAGAGCAAGTTCATCCCAGCACTGGTAAAAATGGGGAAGTGGGATTTCTGCTGCACTTTCCAACCATTTTGAGTTGCCATGTAGACCTAAGACTGTGTGGGGTCTTTTCTGGTTTCCCTTTGAATCATCTCTGCCGTAATAGGGAGGCGTTTGATTTGCATTGGGGGGATGCGTTAAGAGGAGTGTCCTCTTTTGTAAATTTGTCAAGCATTTCCTTTTCCAAGGGCGAACGGGACAATCGTTCAGCATTTCCGTGATTAGTCGTCCTCTTGAATTCAATCTTGTAATTGAGTCCTCTAAGAAAAGAGCACATCTCTGAATTTGTGCTGCTGCTAATAGTGGACCATTCTTCTGTGGGTTGAAAATGGACACTAGAGGTTGATCAGTAATGAGGGCAAACTCTGTTCCAAACAAGTAGTGGTTGAAACATTTTATATCCTAAACTAGACTCAAAGTCTTGCTGTCAATCTGTGCATAGCTTTTCTCTGCAGCAGTAAGGGAACATAATGCTAAGGAGTTTGCTTCCATTACTCATAACATGTGACAGGACGGCACCTAAACCATAAGGCAAACTGTCACAGGCAAGCTTCACTGGACAATGTGTTCATGATGTGTGAGTACAGTGTCTGACATCACCATATCCTTCACCTTTTGCAAAGCTTCTTCACATGGCTTTGTCCATTGTCATTTCTTCCAGAACTCTAGTAATGGGTTCAAGGGGCTGGAGCCAGGTTTGGCAGGAGCCTGTTATAGTAATTGACAAGATAGTCTTTATCCTGGGCAGAGGGTGTTGGTGCTTAAAATCACCACAGATACTCACAGACCCATCCGTCCTGGTTACTGGGACCCCTAGCATTGCCCACAGGCTCCTCTCAACATTGCAAAGAATTCCTTCATCTCCATGCTCATGGGCTACTTTATCACAGATGGTATAAGGAACCAGGTGGGCTTTGTAAAACTTGGAGGTGGCATTTTCATTTAACACTATTTTACCCTTGATAGATTTGAGTTTTCCAACACCATCCTTGAATACTACTGTGGCATCATCCAGTATATTTCTTAATTAGCTTTCAGTTGACTCTATTGCAGGGAATATGACATGTAAATAGAGGATGGATCACCAGTCACTTTGTAGCTGCTTCAGCCAATCATGACCCCAAAATACTGGCCATATAACATATAACCATATAACAATTACAGCACAGAAACAGGCCATCTCGGCCCTTCTAGTCTGTGCCGAACGCCTAGTCTCACCTAGTCCCATCTACAAACGTTTGTAACTGCACTCAGCCCATAACCCTCCATTCCTTTCCTGTCCATATACCTAGACAATTTTTTTTAAATGACAAAATCGAACCTGCCTCCACCACTTCTACCGGAAGCTCGTTCCACACAGCTACCACTCTCTGAGTAAAGAAGTTCCCCCTCGTGTTACCCCTAAACTTTTGCCCCTTAACTCTCAACTCATGTCCTCTTGTTTGAATTTCCCCTACTCTCAATAGAAAAAGCCTATCCACATCAACTCTATCTATCCCCCTCATAATTTTAAGTACCTCTATCAAGTCCCCCCTCAACCTTCTACGCTCCAAAGAATAAAGACATAACTTGTTCAATCTTTCTCTGTAACTTAGGTGCTGAAACCCAGGCAACATTCTAGTAAACCTCCTCTGTACTCTCTCTATTTTGTTGACATCTTTCCTATAATTCAGTGACCAGAACTGTACAAAATACTCCAAATTTGGCCTCACCAATACCCTGTACAATTTTAACATTACATCCCAACTCCTATACGCAATGCTCTGATTTATAAAGGCCAGCATACCAAAAGCTTTCTTCATCACCCTATCCATATGAGATTCCACCTTCAGGGAACTATGCACCATTATTCTTAGATCCCTCTGTTCTACAGCATTCTTCAATGCCCTACCATTTACCATGTATGTCCTATTTTGATTAGTCCTACCAAAATGTAGCACCTCACATTTATCAGCATTAAACTCCATCTGCCATCTTTCAGCCCACTGTTCTAACTGGCCCAAATCTCTCTTTGAAAACCTACTTCATTATCCACAACACCACCTATCTTAGTATCATCTGCATACTTACTAATCCAATTTACCACCCCATCATCCAGACCATTGATGTATTTGACAAACAACATTGGACCCAGTACAGATCAAATCTCCAGGTTTTACCAAATACAAGCCCAATGTAGCTTGTTGGTTCTTATATTCCACTGTTATGAATGCCATTTCCATAGGAGTTATCTTTTCTCCAGTATAAGTTCTTAGTTGGATATCTGCATGTTTCAGTTCAGTATCCTTAAAATGCCATCCAAACACATTTTGTGGAATGACTGAAACAGCTGAGCTGATGACCAGTTCCATTGGAATTAATTTGCCATTCACTTCTGGTGTAAGATTGTCTCCTGTTAGTTTTCACATTGTAAATCTCAAGGCTACTGAGTCTTATTTCAATCTCATCATTATCAGAATTTTCATCAACGTCATGCAGATTAGTGTGCTTTTTGAAACTGTAACTTGACTTTTGATCTTCTTCTCTTTCCTGTGCAGTCGATTAATTTTTGTCTGCCCAACCTGCTCTTTGTAAATGTCCTACTTTGTTGCATTTTCTGCAAGTTTCACTTTTAAACCTGCATTGATCCGGTGTATGTGAACCCCTGCCACAATGGTTATGCAATTTATTCAGTCAGGCATGTTTCTGTTTAGATGGTGCAATTTTGTTCACACTCAGTTTCATTCCTGACTGTAACTAAATTGCTTCTTTATCTGCCTTTGCTAATGATAGAGCGATTTCAACTGCTCTTTTAAATGTAGGTTGTGCTTCAGTTAGGAGCCAATTTTGAATGCTTCCTTGTAAGATTCCACAAATTAAATGATCTCTCAGTGTATTATTGAGCCCATAACCTAACTGACAATGCTCAGACAACTCTTCATTTCAGCCATGTGAGCTGTAATTGACTTGCTTTCCTTTTGGTTCTACTTATGAAATCTAAAGCATCATGCAATCAATAATGGTTTTGGTTCCAAATGTTCCTGCATTACTTTCATGGTATCAGCAAAGCTCATCTTGGCTGATTTGGTTGGAGCAGTTAAACTTCTAAGAAAACTCAATGCTCTTTCACCTAAAGCATTCAGCAAAACTGGCACTTGCTTTTCATTGGCTACTTTATTTGCTTCGAAATACTATTCAATCCCTTCAGTAAACAACACCCAGTTATCTCTTGTGCAATCGAATGCGCCTATCTCTCCAATGTAGCCAGCTGTTTCTGTTTTTTTTTATTTCTTAATATTATTTTCACTCAATACTCATTGTTTATGAACCCATGAATTTTATCTGTTTACTGTTTTTTTTAAACTTAACCATCTCTGTCCTTTCCTAAAGGAGTAAGTGCTGCACTTTTTTTTTAAACTCAAATGTCTTTCTTTGTTTCAACAGGTAGGTAGTTGACTCGGGTTCATTTAAAACATCCCCATTGCCACAGCTATGTTTTGTAACTCCAAGACATTAAACTAATTAAAAGAAAAATGTGGAGGCAGAAAATATGGTTCTGCTTCAAGTTTTACTTTAGTGAGTCATGCAAATATGATGCAGTGGTGTAATGATGGTTGCACTTTTACATAGAACTCATAATGAATTATTAAAACAAGTAAAGAATGCTCAATCAAACGATATATTTACAATATTACTCAAGTATTACTGAAATATTAAAAACACAACAGCTGGCACATTGATTAAGTTACTGAGCTAGTAATCAAGTGGAGTCATGAGATACCACAGATGCTGGAATCTGGTGCATCAAACATTCAGATTAATTTCTCCTAGGTAATTAATCTGATCAACGATTCTAGTGACCACCTCCACAAACCCCACTATCTATTACCCCATCACTGCACTGCACAGCACTGTAAACACTTTAACTCACTTTTTATAATGGCATTTACATTGTAAGTACAGTACATGCAGTATATGCAGTATTTATAATAGCATTTACATTATAAGTATATGCAGGTAATTCTGTATTTATGCCCCTTTTGTCCCATATCTGAACTTTAACTTTGAACTTTATTTTTTATATAATTATTTATTCTTTATAATTGTATGTTGTGTCCTAACTAACACCTCACAGCAAATTTCTTATACATTTAAATGAATATGATGAATAATGTTGATCATACGACCTTGGAGGATCCTGGAGGCCAAAGAAGATGGTCTGTCTTGGGGTGAGAGGACAGGGTGCATGGGTTGGAGGGAGTAGTGGGGCTTGTTTTGCTGCAGTTATTTTGTTGCTTGTTGTGTTCTGTGTTGTTCTGCTGAACGCTGTGGGTATGCTACATTGCAGGGGAATGTGTGGTGACACTTGTGGGCTGTCCCCAGCATATCCTCAGGTGTGTTGGTTGTTAAAGCAAATGCCACATTTCATTGTATGTTTCCGTGTATGTGTGATAAATAAACATGAGTTTTGAAAAGAGTCATAGAAAATTACTTAGAGGCAGGCTCTTTGGCCCATCTAGTCCATGTCAAATCATTTAAAACTGCCTAGTCTCATCGACCCACACCCAGATCATAGCCATGTACCTCTCCAAACTTCCTTTAGACATTGAAATTGAGATTGCATCCACCATTTGCACTGGCAGCTCATTTCACACTCTCATCACCCTCTGAGTGAAGAAGTTTCTTCTCATGTTCCCCTTAAATATTTCACCTTTTATCATTAACCTATGACCTCTAATTATAGTTTCACCCAAGCTCAGTGGAAAAAGCCCACTTGCATTTACCCTATCTATACCCTTCATAATTTTGGATACCTCTATCAAATCTCCCTTCAATCTTCTGCATTCTAAGGAATAATGTTCTAACCTATTCAATCTTTCCTTATAAGTCAGGTCATCCAGTCCTGGCAAAATCCTTTTAAATTTTCTCTGTTCGTTTTCAATCTTATTTATATCTTTCCTGTAGGTAGGTGACCAAAACCGCACATAATAATGCAAAATAGGCCTTGCCAACATCTTATACAACTTCAACATCTTATACAACTTCAACATAACATCTCAACTCCTGTGCTCAGGAGTCTTGAATCTTGATCTACTGGAGGAACAGCAAAGAATTAGCAAATTCTTTCCCCCAGATGCTGGAACCACTGAGTTCTTCCAACACATTGTCACTGTACTAATCTAGTAGTATGGACTAATAGAAATGAAAAATAAAATAAGTACAGACACCTAAAATCTGAAATGAAACCTCAAAGCTGGAAATACTCAGCAAGGCAGGCAGCATTTGCTAGTGTCTGGCCCATGTCCCTCTAAACTTTTTTTTATCCTTGTACTTGTTCTTTTTAAAAGTTGTCATTGTACCTGCATCAACGACTTCCTCTGGCAGTTCATCCCACATATGGACTGCCCTGTGCGTAAAAAAAGTTACTGCTCAGGTTCCCATTAAATTGTCCCCTTCTTACCTTGAATCTATGCCCACTTGTTCTTCATTCCCCAACCCTGGAAGAATGCACTTAACTATGCCCCTCATTATCTTGGGCATCTCTATAAGATTGCCTCTCATTATACAATACTCCAAGGAATAAAGTTTTAGCCTGTCTAAGCTCTCCCTATAACACTGTCCCTCCAGTCCTAATGCGGCAGACTGAATTTCACACTGAAGGAATGGGGATGATTGACTGTAGGGACTACTGTGCAATGGAACTGGTGCACAAGGGCATTCCCGTGTGCAGGGGAAACAATGCTACCATGTAATGGGCCAAATCACGATTGGTGAAACCCATCCTTCACTCTCAGCCTCTGTGATTGGTCCACCTGTTGCAGTTACACAGCTCCTGGCAGTGCTGCTGCCTTGGGTCATTTTGCAAAGTGAAGTGGCCTGTAATTGACAACTTGGCCTTAGATGGTGCTAAGTGTCGACTGCCCCAATGGGCTTTGTCTCATGAGAACATCAAACTTGAGGAACTGAAGGAGGTGTACAGTAATTGGGAGGGTGATGTAAGTGTGGCCTCAGCACCACTTTTCCATTCTCCCCTATGCCCCTTGAATCCCTTGTAGTTTAAATGAGGGCAACTTGGCAAGCCAGGGATTTCCTCTTTGGAGTGAAGGAGAACGAAAGGTGACTTGATCAAAGGAGATTAGATTATAAATGACATAGGTAGAGAGGAGAGTCACTGGCATTTACCCAGGGCGGTGATGGCCAATACTAAAGGATATCCTTTTAAGATGAGTGGACGAAATTTTAGGGGAGATTTCAGAGGCAGTTCTTTTACACAGAGAGGTAAATAATTGGAATGCACTGTGGGGTGATGTCAGAATCTGATACATTGGGGAGATTTAAGAGACTCTTAGATAGGCACATGGATGTAACAAAAATTAAGGGTTTATAGGCTGTGTGGGAGGGAAGGGTGAGTTTAATTGTGCAGTAGGTTAAAAAGTCGGCACAACATTGCGGGCCAAAGGGCCTGTTCTGTGCTGTACTGCTCAATGGTTTATGTTGTATGTTCTACGTTTTAATTCTGCCTTGCAAATCTTCCATAATTCCGCCTCCTCACCTTTCCAGGATGATTTATGCCCTCAGAGAGAGGTAGAAAAAAATCTTCTGTTTGAACACGACCACCTCTTATTCTGCAAGGAAAACTGTTCCAACCTATTCTGTCTCTGTGCAGATATTAGCCTCGTCATCCTAGCAATCAACAAAGTGGATTCTCTTTGCGTTGTCTCCAATGTAATCATATTATGGATACCAGACCTCAACACAGTATCTTAGAAGTGGTCTCACCAAAACCTTGTATAGTTTCATCAAAACATCTCACTTTTGAACTCCACGCTCCTTATTGCGTAAGCCTTTCTAGTCACATGTTACCTTTGTGTTTCATGTATGGATACCCCAGATTTCTTTATGTTCCAACATTTTTGGTCTCCAGGAATGATAAGGTGGACCTTTGACCACACAATCTACTTCATTATATCTCTTTCACCTTATTGTCTGCCTTCATTGCACTTCCTCTGTAACTGTAACACTTTCCCATGTACTTTCCCGAGGTACTGTATGGACAGTATGTAATACAAAGTTTTTATACTTTAGCTCAGCACATGTGGAAATTATAAACCAATTTGCTAACTTAACAGTTTGCCTTTCTTCCTTCCAAAGTTGATCAACTCACATTCACCATCATTATATTCCATCTGCCAGTTTCTTGCCATCTCGCTTAAATTCTCTGCATCCATTGTAGTTTCATTATGGTCTCCTCTTTATAGAATGTACATTCAGTGCCCACTTTATTAGGTACATCTCTACACCTGTTCGTTAATGCAAATACCCAATCAGCCAATCAAGTGGCAGTAACTCAACGCATGAAAGCACGCAGACATGGTCAAGTAGTTCAGATGTCATTCAGGTCAAATGTCATAGTGGGGAAAAAATGTGATCTAAGTACAGTAACTTTGACTGAGAAATGATTGTCAGTGCCAGACAGGCAGTTTGTGTATCTCAGAAACTGCTGATCTCCTGGGATTTTCATGCACAATGATATCTAGAGTTTACAAGTGGTGCAAAAAACAAAACAAAAAAAAAATCCAGTGGCTGGCAGCTTTGTGGGTGAAAAGGCCTTGTTAATGAGAAAGGTCAGAGGATAATAAGTATGAGGGTGTTATACTTAAGTGCACGCAGCATAAGGAATAAGGTGGATGATCTTGTCGTACAGCTACAGATTGGCAGGTTTGATATTGTGGCCATCACTGAGACGTGGCTAAAGGATGCATGTCTCTGGGAGCTGAACGTCCAAGGATACACAGTGTATCAGAAGGATAGGAAGGTAGGCAGAGGGGGAGGCGTGGCTTTATTGGTAAGAAATGATATTAAATCATTAGAAAGAGGTGATATAGGATCAGAAGGTGCAGAATCTTTATGGGTTGAGCTAGGAAATAGCAGGGGTAAAAGGACCCTGATGGCAGTTATTTATAGGCCTCCAAACATCTGCAGGGATGTGGACTACAAATTACGATGGGAAATAGAAACGGCTTGTCAGAAGGGCAGTGTTATGATAATTGTGGGGGATTTTAACATGCGAGTGGATTGGGAAAATCAGGTCAGCACTGGATCTCAAGAGAGAGAATTTGTAGAATGTCTGCGAGACGGCTTTTTAGAACAGCTTGTTGTTGAGCCCACTAGGGGATCGGCTGTACTGGATTGGGTATTGTGTATTGAACCAGAGGTGATCGGAGAGATTGAGGTGAAGGAACCCTTAGGAGGCAGTGATCATAACATGACTGAGTTCACTGCGACATTTGAAAAAGAGATGCCGAAATCTGATGCGTCGGTATTTCAGTGGAGTAAAGGAAATTACAGTGGCATGAGAGAGGAACTGGCCAAAGTTGACTGGAAAGGGACACTGGCAGGGAAGACGGCAGAGCAGCAGTGGCTGGAGTTTATGCGAGAAGTGAGGAAGGTGCAAGACAGGTATATTCCAGAAAAGAAAAAAGGATGTAACCGTGGTTGACAAGAGAAGTCAAAGCCAAAGTTAAAGCAAATGAGAGAGCATACAAGGAAGCAAAAATTAGTGGGAAGACAGAGGATTGGGAAGTTTTTAAAACCTTACAAAAGGAAACTAAGGAGGTCATTAAAAGGGAAAAGATGAACTACGAAAGGAAGCTAGCAAATAATATCAAAGAGGATTCTAAAAGCTTTTTCAAGTATATAAAGAGTAAAAGACAGGTGAGAGTAGATATAGGACCGATAGAAAGTGATGCAGGAGAAATTGTAATGGGAGATAAGGAGATGGCAGAGGAACTGAACGAGTATTTTGCATCAATCTTCACTGAGGAAGACATCAGCAGTATAACAGACACTCAAGGGTGGCAGGGAAGAAAAGTGTGCGCAGTCACAATTACGACAGAGAAAGTACTCAGGAAGCTGAATAGTCTAAAGGTAGATAAATCACCCAGACCAGATGGAATGCACCCACGTGTTCTGAAGGAAGTAGCAGTGGAGATTGCGTAGGCATTAGCAATGATCTTTCAGAAGTCCATAGATTCTGGCATGGTTCCAGAGGACTGGAAGATTGCAGATGTCACTCCGCTATTTAAAAAAGGGGCAAGGAAGCAAAAAGGAAATTATAGACCTGTTAGCTTGACGTCGGTGGTTGGGAAGTTGTCGGAGTCGATTGTCAAGGATGAGGTTACAGAGTACCTGGAGGCATATGACAAGATAGGCAGAACTCAGCATGGATTCCTTAAAGGAAATGCCTGCCTGACAAACCTATTACAATTCTTTGAGGAAGTTACCAGTAGACTAGACAAGGAAGATGCAGTAGATGTTGTATATTTGGATTTTCAGAAGGCCTTTGACAAGGTGCCACACATGAGGCTACTTAACAAGATAAGAGCTCATGGAATTACGGGAAATTTACATACGTGGATAGAGTGTTGGCTGATTAGCAGGAAACAGAGAGTGGGAATAAAGGGATCCTATTCTGGTTGGCTGCTGGTTACCAGTGGTGTTCCACAGGGATCAGTGTTGGGGCCGCTTCTTTTTACATTGTACATCAACGATTTGGATTATGGAATAGATGGCTTTGTGGCTAAGTTTGCTGACGATACGAAGATAGGTGGAGGGGCTGGTAGTCCTGAGGAAACGGAGAGTCTCAGAGAGACTCAGATAGATTGGAAGAATGGGCAGAAGTAATAAACTGGCAGACTAATAAACTGGCAAATGAAATACAATATTGGAAAGTGTATGGTTATGCACTTTGGCAGAAGTAATAAACTGGCAGACTATTATTTAAATGGGGAAAGAATTCAAAGTTCTGAGATGCAACGGGACTTGGGAGTCCTCGTACAGGATACCCTTAAGGTTAACCTCCAGGTTGAGTCGGCAGTGAAGAAGGTGAATGCAATGTTGGCATTCATTTCTAGAGGAATAGAGTATAGGAGCAGGGATATGATGTTGAGGCTCTACAAGGCGCTGGTGAGACCTCACTTGGAGTACTGTGGGCAATTTTGGTCTCCTTATTTAAGAAAGGATGTGCTGACGTTGGAGAGGGTACAGAGAAGATTCACTAGAATGATTCCGGGAATGAGATGGTTAACATATGAGGAACGTTTGTCCGCTCTTGGACTGTATTCCTTGGAGTTTCGAAGAATGAGGGGAGACCTTATAGAAACATTTCGAATGTTGAAAGGCCTGGACAGAGTGGATGTGGCAAAGTTGTTTCCCATGATGGGGGAGTCTAGTACGAGAGGGCATGACTTAAGGATTGAAGGGCGCCCATTCAGAACAGAAATGCAAAGAAATTTTTTTAGTCAGAGGGTGGTGAATCTATGGAATTTGTTGCCACGGGCAGCAGTGGAGGCCAAGTCATTGGGTATATTTAAGGCAGAGATTGATAGGTATCTGAGTAGCCAGGGCATCAAAGGTTATGGTGAAAAGGCGGGGGAGTGGGACTAAATGGGAGAATAGATCAGCTCATGATAAAATGGCGGAGCAGACTCGATGGGCCAAATAGCCGACTTCTGCTCCTTTGTCTTATGGTCTTATGGTTTTATGGAGAATGGTCAGACTAGTTCAAGCTGACAGGAAGGTGACAGTAACTCAAATAACCACGTGTTACAAGAGTGGTGTGCAGAAGAGCATCTCTGAATGCACAACGCATCAATCCTTGAAGTGGATGGGCTATAGCAGATGATCATGAATATGCACTCAGTGGCCACGTTATTAGCTACAGGAGGCATCCCATAAGTCACCGATTGACAGTCTGAAAATGACACATTCATCCCAGTTCCTATGTCCTGTCCTTTCTAATGTATTACCCCAAATCATTAGAGCACTCAGCCTGTGCAATAACGTTTTCTATTGCATCCTGGCAAATGCTTTCCAGAAATCCAATTACATTGTATCCACTGGGCCCCCTCTATCCACTCTTCTTGTTAAACAAGTGACTCCTGCATGAGAGCAGTTTGAGTAAATGAAATTCACAAATCACTATACAAATTAAATAGAAATACATCCTCACAGAATTTGTGTCACTTTTCATTTTTTATCAACTTGCCTTTCTTGACGTGCACAAATGATGTGGTTTTGTTTTATGGAAAATTGCAATATCGACAGTTCTCATAAGAAGGCGAAGCTTAGGGGGGATGGTGGTGCCTAACGGCAACTCCTTCACTTGCATCTTCAGAAACAGCTCTTTGTCCACCTTTAATATCTTTATTTTTCCCTTTCAGGGTTCTTTTGAAGACCCTGACCTGGAGTTACATGCAGGCTTCAGTTCTTTGTGGGAATAGGACCCGTTCTTGGGATTCTACAACTGGCCGTTATTCAACATGCCAAAGGTTTGGCTGAGAGTCTCAATAGTGTTCGGAAGCCTAAGATCTCGGGGCTCTGGAGACGGGCGGATCGAGGGTCGGTGTCACGGCTGGAGACTCGTGTGTCGTCAGGGAGGCCGGAAAATCTTTCGCTGTGGGCCCAAAGACCCGAGGTTCTGTTCTTGATCTTGTTGGTGATGTTCTTCAGGTTTCTGTATCTCCTGCCCGATGGTATCTGTGAGAGGATGGCACGGCCTGGATGGTGGGCATCTTTGGTGATGGATGGTTGCCTTCTTGAGGCTATTCCTCCTGTAGGTATTACTGATGGTGAGGAGGATTGCGCTGTGATGTATTGGGATGAGTCCATTACCCTTTGCAGCTTCTTACGTTCCTGTGCGTATGAATTGCTATAATAGACCATGATGCGACCAATAAGGAGACTCTCACACATGCCTTGAGACACAAGAGACTGGAGAAGCTGGAATCTAGAGCAGCAAACAAGATACTGGAGGAACTGAATGGGTCAGACAACCTCTGTGGAGGGAAATAGACTGCCATCATTTCAAGTTGGGACCAGTTATCAGGAGCCAGGTGAAGGGTCACAACCCGAAACATTGAATCTCCATTTCCCTTCACAGATGCTGCCCAACGCACTGAGTGTCTCCAGCACCTCCTTTGAGCGTTAATGCCCAGTTTGCTTCTTACGCTGGTCTGGAATGCTGAATGCCCAAACCTATAAGAAAAATTCATTCTGAGTTTAATCTCTTCATTTAATTCCCAGCCTCAGTAAAGGGTGCAGGCACTCGATTTCTGCTATTCTTCATGTACTTTAGAGGGTTTTAAGCAACCTAGTTCTAAATTTAGACCCTGTAGTTCCTGAATGGAATCAAAGTAAAGTTTCAATAGGTACGTTTAATGTCAGAGAAATGTATACAATATACAGCTTGAAATTCTTTTTCTTCGCAAACATCCACAAAAAAAAGTGCCCTGAAAAATGAATGACAGTTAAATGTTAGAACCCCAAAGTCCCCTCTTAGCTCCCCCTTCCCACACTCAAGCATCAGCAAGGCAATGACCCCACCCCCCACCAGCAAAAACTATTGGCGCTCACCACCTGATTAAAAAGTTGAAATCAGTAAAAGTTCTCAACACCGAGTTGTTGGCTAATCATAAATCACAACTGATTTGTTGCGGTCCTTTAGGAAAGAATTCGTGTGCCTTTGGTCACAAAGGTTAAAGTTAAATTGATCAGGCTTACATGTCTGGCTGTGTGAATGTGCATGCTAGTTCAGTTCCAATCTCATGCAAGGTAAAAAAAAAACATAAGAAAAATCACTTTGCCAAATTGAAAGACACTAAATATTCTGTGCAAGCTCTCTGAAGTGGAACTAATTATGAAGAGAGGTATCTTGTGGCTGCTGTCCATAAAATCAAACATGCTCATTGATTGTATCATGAATCTTTGTGAAAATGGCATAGACCGCCAACTAAATGCATGACCTCGTACTCACATAATACAATAGAAATGTCATGTGAGGTTGTGCAAATGAAATTCATAGTAATCGATGGGGACGGGCAATGAGCAAGAAGTGAATTGCTGGAACTAAGCAATGGTCTGCATTAATATTAAGCTGTGAGATCTTTCAATCCAGTTGTGCCATCAGTTGGAGTCGTGGAAGACATTTAGAGAGGCGGCTAACAGGTCAAAGTGGTGGAATCAGAGCAACAGACATTCTTCTGGAGGAGTTCAGTGGGTTGAGCAGCATCCGTGGAGTGGAAAGGAGCTGTCGATGATCTGGGTCAAGACCCCTGCATCAGGGATGAGATGGCCAGTACAGAGAGGGGAAGTGGAGTGGTGATCAGGAACCCAAGCTGACGAGAGGTGTCAGATGACAGGCAAGTTATACTAGGTAGCAGAGAAGAGAGGGGTGGAGTGAATTAGGGATGGAGGCATACAGAGTGAGAGAGAAATAAATGGGAGGCAGATAGAATGAGGTAGATGAGGTAAGGAAAGGAGAAGGTTGGAGATAGCACTGGAGGGAGAGAACCAGGAATATAAAGGGCTACTATTGGCAGACTCCAATAAGTAAGTGAGGTGCAAATAGGAACCATTAGGCAGATGGAACCGGAACTAGAGAGTAAAGCTAGGAGTAGATTCCTGAAGGTGACTGTATGTAGTGGATAGATAGAACCGCAGTGAGGGGGTTGTGGAAATGAAGATGTGTGAAGGGGGGCTGGGTGAGGGGACAAAATGGGAGGACCGGAGGAGATGGGAATGGGAAAGAGCTTGGCAGCAGAGGTGGGGAGCAATGCAGGGGAGGGGAGAGTTAACTAAATTTGGAAAACTCAGTGTTCGCTTTGATCTGAAGCTCATCTTGAAGGAAGATAGAGGTGAAGAGGTGGAAAGGATAAGAGAGATTTTTCTGGATCTTCTGGTATAGAAGACTGTCATTAGTGAGACAATAATCATGGAGATGTATGTTGAGTTTTCAGAAGAATCAAGGCTGGAGGAGCCATTGTTTTGATGTTCAAGGCTTCAGAGATGTCTAAGGTTGAATCAGATAGGACAAGTATTAATTTTATTGATCTTGGGAAGCAAATTCCAGGGGGAAAAGGGAGAGCATAAGCTTCAATTCATCACAGTGATTAGTATGTATCTGATTTTGTTAAGTGTTCTATTGAATCTACTGAGGTAATGATCTTGTTTTTCTCCAGTTCCCCCACCTACAGGGACAGGTTTTTATGATACGCACCCAAACATGCTAGCTTCTAGGGTTTAAATGCTCAAACTATCTGGAATATGGATAGCTGGATTGGCCCCTTTAAGGATTCAGGACCATCTTGCTAATTGGCAGCCATGTTTTGGTGCCAGGATTTCAATATTTAAGGAGCACTTGAATGGAGGTTCAGTGCTCAACTGTCAGCTAACTTGGATTATTGTCTAGTGACTATTTTTGTACTCTGTTCTCGTTTCAGTCTCGCATCATGTCTCAATTTCAGTCTCAGATTCTCCAGCACTTGGGTCCAAACCATTCTCATCTAGGTTTCTCATCACACAGGTACTCCTTGCACCAACTTAATCAGTCTATCGGGCTCCCCTGCTAACTTCAGAGATTTCAGAACATACATTCCAAAATTCATTTACTTTGTTCTTCTATCTGGCATTAGGTTGGGTAGCTCTTGTTTGACATGAAAGACATCCCATGTGCCTTCTAAAACCATCCTATTAACCTGACCTACTATCTTCAAGGATCTGTGGGCATAAACTTCAAATCCCTCTGTCCCCTCATATTTCTCAATATCCTCTCTTTCACTGTATATTCCCTTGCACTGTTGCATTTCTTAAAGGTAATACCTCACACTTATCTGAATTAAATTCCACTTGTTACCTTTCTGCTCCACTGAATGGGGACAGGAATATCTTCCTGTATTCTAAAGCTTTCTTTCAGTTCATTTTTGTGTCATTTTCTGACAGGGATTGGTGGTAGATACAGACGCATTAGGGGCATTTAAGATCCTGTAGTTCCTGACTGGAAGCAGAATTAAAAAGTTGGGATCAGTAAAAGTCACACGGAGTCGTTGGCTACTCATAAATCACAACTCATTTGTTAATGCCTTTTAGGGAAAGATCCATGTGGCTTTGGTCACAAATGTTAAAGTTATATTGATCAGGCTGACGAGTGTGAATTTGTATGTTATATAGGTATATGAATGATAGAAAATGGAGGGCTATGTAAGAGGGAAGGGTTAGGTTCATCTTAGAAGGTTAAAAGGTTGGCACAATGTTGTAAGCCAAAGGACGTGGTATGGTGCTGTAGTGATCCATGTTCTATGTTCTTTATGGTACCCTTTACATTCAGTCGAGTTCCACACTGAACTTGTGAGAACAACAGTGGAAGCAAGTTC
This sequence comes from Mobula birostris, assembly GCF_030028105.1. Classification (NCBI taxonomy): domain Eukaryota; kingdom Metazoa; phylum Chordata; class Chondrichthyes; order Myliobatiformes; family Myliobatidae; genus Mobula; species Mobula birostris. Next base: position 55,988,556 of record NC_092392.1, on the reverse strand, counting down.
AAACTTCAAGTCAAGTTTATTATGTGCACGAGTTCAGTGAGTTACAAGTGTTATGAAAAACTTGCTAACAGCAGCATCATTGGTATACAAGTACAGACAACACAGAGAATAAATTCTACATTAATTAAATATGTAATTAGTGATGAAAACAACCTGGGTAAATGCAAGATCTGAGTGCACAAAAAAAAGGACAAAGACATGATTGAAGAGAAATCTGTAGTAGTGCATTAGGTGGTCCATTGTGTTCCATTGTTGAGGTCAGGTTAGGGTTCTGCAGGTCAGTTCAAGAACCTGATGGCTGTAGAAAAGCAGCTGTTTCTGAACTTGGTGGTGTGGCATTCTGTACCTCCTGATATTCATCCTCAATCCCAAGTGGCCAGATAATAGGAACAATAGTGTGGTCCAATATGGAACCCTCAGTCAGAATGATGAAGGTACAATTCTTGAGCTCAAAATTTATCCTGACACTCTAGGAATATGAAGCTTTTGGGATGTGCTGTCAGATAATTACTCTACCTGCTCTGTAAATGTCTTGAAGGATATCAAAATTAAGTCAACAGATGTGTTGTAATCACGGTTTCTAGTTTGCAGAAGCAATTGGTTATTGTGTTAATTGCAGATTGCAAGAGAGGCAGCCTACTGAGCACTTCACACTTGTCCCTACATTCACATCAAAAGTCATAAAGACATTCAGTAAGGCCATTCAGCTCAATGTTGACTCTCAGGGCAATTCCAATCCCCACCTACTTCCCTGCCATGAAGTCTCTCTTACATGTGCCCATTAACACCTCCAATCCAGAATCTCTCACCAGTCACCTGCATTAGGGGAATTTACAGTGACCAATGCCAGAATATCTTTGGGATCTTTGAGAAGAAACTGAAAGATTGAATGGCAGAGCAGATTTGATGGGCTGAATGGCCTAATTAAGCTCCAATAACTTATGATCTTATGGCCTTGAAAGAAGAACCACAATGGAACACCAGGGCTGGAATCTGTTAAGTAAGTGAGTTGAGAATGGGAACCATTAGGGGAGAGGGGAAAGGCATGTGGAGCAAGAATCAAATGAGGGGTGGGTGAGAGAAGAGCTGGTAGTGAAATGCGTGGCTAGTGGGTGGATAGAACAGGCAAAGGGAGTTAATTATCGGAGAGGAGCTTCCAGCCATGAAAGCACCAACCAGACACGAATATATTCCTATAAAAACTATGTTAATGAGCATGGTTCAAAAATACTCAGCATAAAATTGTATCATGCATGGACTAATAAATACTGCTCTGGACCATAAGACATATGACATAGGAGCAGAATTAAGCCATTTGGCCCATCAAGTTTACTCTGCCATGCTATCATGACTGATTTATTATCCCTCTCAACCCCATTCTCCTGCTTTCTGCCCATAAACTTTGATGCCCTGACTAATCAAGGAACTACCAACCTCTGCCTTAAATATACTCAATGACTTGGCCTCTACAGGCATCCATGGTAATAAATTCCACAGATTCACTACTTCTGGCTGAAGAAATATGAGACTAGTCAGGGAAATGATAATAGAGAAGCACAAATCTGGGGAAGGATACAAGACCATCTCAAAGGCACTGAACATACCTTAGAGATCAGTGCAGTCCATCATGAAAAAGTGGAAATAATATGAAACCACAGCTACACCTGTTAGGTCAGGATGCCCCTCTAAACTACTTGCCAGAGGAGAAGGACACTTGTAAGAGGGCTATTGAGATGCCAACAGTCACTCTGTGAACTTAGACAAAATGGCTGAAACTAGAGATAAAGTCCATGTCTTCACAATCTCAAAGGCCTTGCTGAAAAAAGATATTTATGGAAGAGTGACAAGGAAGAAGTCGTAGCTAAAAAAAAAGCCTGCTTGACTGTAAAGATGTGGAAGAAGTTGTTGTGATCGGATGAGACTAAAGTAGAACTTTCAGACCTCAACACTAAACATTACGTGTGGCGTAAATCTAATACTGCACATCAGCCAGGTAACATCATCCCTAACGTAAACTATAGTGGAGGATGCATCATGTTATGGGGCTGTTTTTCAGCAGCAGGCACTGAAAATCTGGTTAGAATTGATGGGAAGATGAATGCTGCTAAATATAGAAAGCCTGAATAAAATCTGCTAGCCTCTGCCAGAAAGCTTAAAATAGGGAGGAAGTTCATCGTTCAGCAGGCCAATACTAAAGCATCCATGGAGTAGCTTCAAATGAAGAAAACTGATGTCCAGTCAGAGTCCTGACCTTAACCTGATCAAACATGTCTGGCAAGACCTCAAGATTGCTGTCCACCGCTGTTCCTCAACTAACCTGGCACAGTTTGAGCAATTTTGCAAGGAGGAATGAGCAAATCTTGTTTCACCACATTGTGCAAGGCAAATAGAGACTTATCCAAAAAGATTATCCAGTAGGCTGTGTTAGCTGCAAGAGGTATCTCAAGTACGTACTGAGCAAAGGGGGATGAATTACTTACGAGCTGCAGATATTTCAGGTTTTGAATTTTTAGCTTTTCTTACCTTTACAATTTTTCCTAGCTTTTTTTTGAGCTCTACTGTGAAAACAGGAACGTGTCATTCACAAATGAAAATTCTCAGTTAAATTGATCAAAATCCCTGGTTGTAATAATCATTTATGTGAAGAAAGGGTTGGGGGCTGAATACTTTTACAAGACACTGTATTTAGTGCTACTGTTTTTTTGAGTGGTCACCAAAGGACCATCTTCTCAGGACACTCTCAGTGAATATTCTCTTCAGACATCCCGGATTAACTGACAATTTGTAACGTGAGCTGAAAAATAGTTTTACGTTCACATGTGGACAGTTATATCTGAGTCAGCTAACCACTGATGGTTTGCTCATGGATTTTGTTTAGAATGTCTTCTATGTTTTGTAGCTGTGATCAGAAAGTCATTACCCATTAGTTGTCTAGTTAAGGTCTAATGCTTGCCAGCTGTACCAGATAAGCACTCCTACTGATTGCATCGCAGGTTGGTACGGAAGCTCCAGTGCACAGGAATGCAAGAGGCTACAGCTCCAATTTGGGGGCAGTGCTTCTCACTGTCGAGGGCAACTACAAGAGGTAATGTCTCACAAGAGCAATCTCGCCAACTATGACATTCCCCCTTCTCCATGCTGCCATCATGTAAGTGGGATGGGAGCCTGAAGACCCACACCTCATAGTTCAACAACAGCTTCTTCTCCAATACCATCAGGTTCTTAAACTGACTTGAAAAACCCCAATTCTAGAGTAACACATACAAAATGCTGGAGGAACTCAGCAGCTCAGGCAGCATCAGGCAACAGAAACAGTCAAATTTTGAACAGAGACCCTTCATTAAATCCTAATTCTACCTTAGACTATATCACTTACAGTTTAGTCTAATGTTGTTACATTTACTTTTGTTTACCTTGTCGTGTAGTTGATGCATAATTTCTAAGAAAACTAAAGAAATTTGGTCTGTCCCCTAAAACCCTCACTGATTTTTATAGATGCACCGTAGAAAGCATTCTTCTAGGGTGCATCACAACCTGGTATGGAAGTTGTCCTGTCGAACACCAAAAGAAGCTGCAGAAGATCGTGAACACAGCACATCACACAAACCTATCTTCCGTCCTTGGACTCACTTTACACCACACGCTGTCGGAGCAGTGCTGCCAGGATAATCAAGGACACGACCCACCCAGCCAACACACTTTTCATCCCTCTTCCCTCCGGGAGAAGGCTCAGGAACTTGAAGACTCATACGGCCAGATTTGGGAACAGCTTCTTTCCAACTGTGATAAGACTGCTGAACAGATCCTGACCCGGATCTGGGCCGTACCCTCCAAATATCCAGACCTGCATCTCGGTTTTTTTGCACTACCTTACTTTCCATTTTTATATTTTCTATTTATGATTTATAATTTAAATGTTTAATATTTACTACGATTTGTAATCCAGGGAGCAGGAAGCGCAGTATCAAATATCGCTGTGATGATTGTACGTTCTAGTATCAATTGTTTGGCGACAATAAAGTATAAAGTATTAATTTTATGTAATTTATGTTTATCGTGTTGGTAAAGTTCATGAGCTAATGTTCATGGTATTTATACCTTATACATGTATAACCATAACAATAAATTCAGATTCAGATTTATTTATTTATCGATATATCACATGTATATTGAAACATACAGTAAAATACTTCATTTGTGTCAATGAAAGAATGTGCTGTGGGCAGCCTGGAAATGCCACCACACATTCCGTCACCAATGTAGAATAACCACAATGTTCAGCAAAACATGCCCCTTACCTCCCTCCTAGTCACCCGTTCACACAGTCCTCCAACCCCAGGACAAGCTGCCTCTGGGCCTGCAGTCTCCATTAACTTTAAGAAACTATTAATAAATATTTAGTAGTAGAATTGAACTTGAACCTTAGCACTGTAATTGGAATAAAGTATTGGCAATTGGGATTTGTTTGGAAGACTGTTGCTCTCGGGAAAACAAAAGCTGTCATATTAGAGTTGAAGATTTTGTACCTAACTCATCAAAGAGGGATTTCTGGTCTGTGACTGAAAAATAAAGATCTTCCTCATTAAAACTGGTGAAACTTCAAAGATTTGAGAAAGTACATGGTATAGAAACATAGAAAATAGGTGCAGGAGTAGGCCATTCGGCCCTTCGAGCCTGCACCGCCATTCAGTATGATCATGGCTGATCATCCAACTCAGAACCTTGTACCAGCCTTCCCTCCATACCCCCTGATCCCTTTAGCCACAAGGGCCATATCTAACTCCCTCTTAAATATAGCCAATGAACTGGCCTCAACTGTTTCCTGTGGCAGAGAATTCCACAGATTCACCACTCTCTGTGTGAAGAAGTTTTTCCTAATCTCAGTCCTAAAAGGCTTCCCCTTTATCCTCAAACTGTGACCCCTCGTTCTGGACTTCCCCAACATCGGGAACAATCTTCCTGCATCTAGCCTGTCCAATCCCTTTAGGATTTTATACGTTTCAATAAGATCCCCGCTCAATCTCCTGAATTCCAACGAGTATAAGCCTAGTTGATCCAGTCTTTCATCATATGAAAGTCCTGCCATCCCAAGAATCAATCTGGTGAACCTTCTTTGTACTCCCTCTATGGCAAGGATGTCTTTCCTCAGATTAGGGGACCAAAACTGCACACAATACTCCAGGTGTGGTCTCACCAAGGCCTTGTACAACTGCAGTAGTACCTCCCTGCTCCTGTACTCGAATGCTCTTGCTATGAATGCCAGGTTAGTAAGTTTGTGGATGATACTAAAATGGGTAGTATTATAGACAGTGATAAAGGTTATCAGAAATTGCAGGGGGATCTCATTAACTAGGTAACTGAGCCAAGGAATGGTAAGTGTCATTCAATCCAGATGAGTGTGAGTTGTTGCATTTTAAGAAGTCAAAACCAGAGTAGAATTTATACAGTAAATGGTAACGCACTAGAGAATGTTATAGAACAGACAGACCAAGGAGTACAATTTCATGATTCCCTGAAAGAGGCATCAGATCTAGACAGGGTAATGAAGAAGGTGATGGCACACTGAACATCATCAGTCAGGACACTGACTATAAGAATTGGGACATTATACTGCAGTTATATCAGACACTGGTAAAGCTACACTTAAAGTATTGTGCGGAGTTTTGGTCACCCTGTTATAGGAAAGAGGTTACTAAGCTGGAAACAGTTTAGAAGATACTTATGAGAATGTTGCTGAGAATCGAAGTCCTGAGTTATAAGGGGAGACTTGATAAGCTAAGAGTTCGTTCCTTGGAACATGGGAAACTGAAAGGTGATGTTATTGAATCATGTAAGATTATGAGGGGCATAGATAGGATGAATGCCCTCAGTCTTTTTCTCAGGCAATGGGAACCAAAAACTAGAAGGCATTGGGGTAAGCTGAAAGAGGAAAGGTTTAAAAAGAACTTGAGGGGCAACTTCTTCATGCAGAGGGCTTTCTTTGCATATTTGGAATAAGCTGCCAGAGGAAGTAGTTGATGTAGGAAAAATATCAACTTTTAAAAGACATTTGGACAAGCACATTGATAGGATGAATTTAGAACAATATGGGCCAATTGTACACAAATGGGACTAGCTGGAACGGGCATCTTGGTTGGCATGGATCAATTAGGGTTTCTGAGTTTTATTACTTTCTGAGCCTATGACTCTAGTTTCCTAATAAGAACTGGTGAAACTTCTTCAGTCTATAAATGATGCTAACTACTTCCTTCTCTGATGTATACTAGTCAGCTCATTTCTATTTAAAGTGTGCTATGCAAACATTATAAAAACAAGAGCACACAAAATGCTGGAGGAACTGCAAGTCAAGCAGCGTCTATGGAAATGGAAATTTGCGGTTTCTCAGAGGTTCATAGAGTACTACAGCTCAGAAACAGGCCATTCAGTCCATCTTGTCCATACCAAACTGATCTTTTGCCTAGTCTCATCTACCTACACCTGGGCAATAGCCCTCCAGACCCCCGACATTCTTTCAAATGTCATAACTGAACCCACCTCTACCACTTCCACTGGCAGCTCGCACCACACTCCCACCACTCTATGAGAGAAGATTCCCCACAAATTCCCCTTAAATATTTCACCTTTCACCTTAAACCTAGAATATTGAGCATAGAACACTACAGAACAGTATAGGCCCTTCGGCCCATAATGTTGTACTGACATTACCTATTCTAAGATCAATATAACCCTTCCCTCCTACATGGCCCTCCATTTTTCTATTATTAATATTCCTATTTAAGAGTTTCTTAAATGTCCATAATGTATCTATGACCTCAAGTTCTTCACTGACTCAGTGGAAAAAGCCCGCGTGCATTTACCCTCTCTATAACCCTCAATTTCTATGCCACTATCAAATCTCCCGTTTATTCTCCTACACTCCAGGGAAGGAAGTCCTAACTTACTCAACCTTTCCCTGTAACTCATTTCCTCAAGATCCAGCAACATCACCTGCAGAGTAGGAGGTGATATTCTGACCACATTACTTGATTTAAAGGGACAAATCCCAGATCTGTAAATAATTGTTTAATGCCATATACCGTTCAACATTTATTTTATAAATCTCTGCTCCAATGTTCTTGCTCAGGCTGCAGTTTGCTTTCTGCACATAAGCTCAAGGTCACATGGGTTGCTTGGCTGAAAACTGTCCAAGTACATCTGCAGTCCCAGCATTTTTGGAGACACAGGAGATTATAGATGTTGGAATCTAGAACAACAAACAAGCTGCTGAAGGAACTCAGCAGGTTGAGCAAATTCTGCAGTATGGCTGCAGAATGTCGACCCAAGAGACTGCAGATACAGGAATCTTTTTTTTAATTTGATTCTACTCTTCTTGTGGACTCCTGATGTAAGAGGTCATGGATAGACCAGAGTAGACTCTACAACAGATCCAGTCTTAAATGACTGGCCATCTCTCATCTAAGATTAAAGACTGATTTTGCAGAAGGTGCCCAATGAAACACTTAGCTTGATGAGGTGGGTGAAAAACCGCAGATAAAACAGAAATAAAACCACAGAAGAATCCAAATGCTGGAACCTGGATCAACAGCCAATCTGTTGGAGGAACTCAGCAAGTCGAGCAGTATCTGTGGGAGAAAAGTAATTGCTGATGCTTCAATTGTTGATCCATGGGAGGAAAGGAATTGTTGATCCTTTGATTGTCAATCCACGGGAGGAATGGAATTATCATTGCTAAAACCCTGCATTGGGATTGAAAGGTGACATGTACAGTATAAGGTAAAGTGAGGAGACAGAAGCCTGAGATTATTGGTGGACTGGGGAAGGGGCGTGGGGTGTAAGATACCATGTTGGTTGTCCCAGGTAGGAGAGGGGAGTAGGGGTGAAGTTAGCAGATGGTAGCAGGTCTTATTCAAGGTTGATATGTCTTTGGTTAGTAAAGGTGTCAAAGACTAAGGGGAAAAGACAGGATATTGGCTTTAAGGGGACAGGATAATAAATCAGCCGTGATTGAATGGTGGAGCAGATTTGATGAGCCAATGACCTAATTTTGTTTTTACGTGTTATGATCTTATGAATGTTAGATGAAGGCAAAGAATGAGAAGACAAATATATTGAGAGGTAGGTGGAGATAGGAGACAGCTGCTGGAGGACAATAAGCAGGAACACAAAGTATTACCAGAGCTGGACGCTGATGAGTAAGAGAGCTGAGAATGGGAACCATTAGGGGAGAGATGAATAACAGATGGAACTAGAACCAGACAGGGGCGGGAGAGGAACCTGTGGGTAAACTCTGTTTGTGTGCGTGCATTTCTGGTGGGTGAATGGAACCTTAGTATGGGTGACACAGGACTGGAGGACAGGAAGGGGATATTAAGGGAAAGGGGGTACAAATGGGAGAACCAGAGGAGGGCTGCAAGGAGAGAGTGGAAGGGAAGGAAGGGAGAAATAGGCAGATTAACAAGAGGGGAGGGAAGGGTTAACTAAAATTTGAAAACTCAAAGTTCATTCCATTGGACAACAGTTTTGAAAATACTCAGCAGGTCAGGCAGTATCCGTAGAGAGAGAGATTATGTTAATGGAGTCTCAATATTATGGAAACCCACTGAGTTCACACTCATTCTCATTTCTAATTTCCCTTCATTTCTCCCAGCTACCTCTGATCCTATCATTCAGTCACACCCTAGGGATGATACACAGTGGCCAGGTAACCCACCAGATTGAAAGGGTTTGGAATATGGGAGAAGACCAGTACATCGGCGGCAGGAAGCGGGGGGGGGGGCGGGTGGGATCCCTTCAGTCACAGACAGAATGTGCAAACTCTGCATAGACAGCAGCAGAGGTCAGGATCCAACCCAGGTCGTTAGAGTTACCAGTTACTAGCTGCAACACGATTTACGATAATGGCCATTCATCAGGTCCTTTCTCACTTGTGAGATGGTCTTCATTTGAAGACATGATTGATGAAAGAGCCATTGCTCTTTGATAGGATGTTTATTTGATAAGGACTCAGGTTTAGGCCTGCTTCTGCTACCTGTCAAGCTGACTGGCCAGCTGTACTTGCAGCCAAGCCTTGCATGGATAGGTGTCACTTGTGTGAGCTGCTAGCTGTGCATTCACCCTTGTAAAGTGGGTGAAGGAGGAACACTTGATAGAGGTGTACAAGATGATAAGAGGCATAGATTGGGTAGATAGCTAGAAATTTTTTCTCAGAAAGGGCTAATACGAGGGGGCATAACTTTAAGGTGATTGGAAAAAGCATATGGGGTCTGTCAGAGGTGAACTTTTTTTAACACAGAGAGCAGTGAGTGCTTGGAATGCCCAGCAAGTGGTAGTGGTAGACACAGATACATTTGGTACATGTAAGAAACTCTCAGAGAGGCACATGTATGTCAAAATGGAGGGCTATGTAGGAGGTAAGGGTTATACTGTGCTGTAGTATTCCATGTTCTATGTTTGATGTAATTTGTACCAATAAGCAACAAGGTAATTCCTCACTCTCAGGAAAGGGAAGGGAGAAAATTGATAATAGCAATGGCGTTTTTGTACAAGACATGTTCCATCTCATAGTATTGAACAAACTGCAATAATAAACTAACAATGAAACATTTATTTCTGAATATGTTTACCTGAACAGTTCTATTAAAATATAGTTTAAGAATAAGATCTTTGATCTGCATCCATAAAACATTTATTCTCCATTCCTCCTGTCATTTTGCCAGGTCCTAATTGCTTAGGGCACATATTAAAGCAATATTCAGAAGAATGTGGCATGCATAAGATATTCAAACATGATCCTCACTGAATATACATTTCCTTGGAATAAAATAGGACACCGGAACTTTGCTTCAGATGTTGGCTTAGGAGAATCTGTTTGCTGTATCAGGTGCAAAGAGGTGTGCGTTTATTTCTTTTGAAGATACATTTATTGCTTGGACAAAAATGGACCAGAGGGCCAAATAGATTTATCCTTGCCCTCCACTGGCTTAAAACATTAACATTTGCATTAATTTTACATATTTAACTCCTCAGGACATTTCATTACCAAAGAACTACTTGTCAATCATGTACTTGTGTACAGAAGAATATTGAACTGACCTGCACAACTCTCACCTTACTTCAGCAATGGAACACCAAGGCCACCTCTTGCAACATCATGGACTTATATTCAATGGCCACTTTATTACGTACCTCTTGTATCATGATCACGAGATGCAAGGTGTTCCCCGACACGAACTTCTGTCACCTGCATTGTCTCATTCCCTAATAGCAGATCAAGTATTGCACACTCTGTTGTTGAGACTGCTATGTACTGATTAAGGACACTTTCCTGAACACATTTAACAAACACTATCCCATCTAGTCCTTTTACAGTATGGGAGTCCCAGTCAATATGTAGAAAGTTAAAATCACCTACTATAACAACCTTATGTTTCTTGCAGCAGTCAGCGATCTCTCTAGAAATCTGTTCTTCTTAATCCCGCAAGCAGTTGGGTGTCTGTAATATAGCCCCATTAAGATGGTTATATCTGTTTTATTCCTTCATTCTCCCCATAGCACCTCACTAGGTGAACTTTCCAGTCCGTCCTGATTGAGCACTGCCGTGACATTTTCCCTGACTAGTAACGCCACCTCCTCCTTTTATCCCTTCTGTTCTATCCCATCAAAAACAACAGAACCCTGGAATATTGAGCTGCTGGTCCTGCCCCTCCTGCAACCAAGTCTCACCAATGACTACAATATCATAATCTGATGTGTTGATCCATGCACTGAACCCATCTGCCTTTCCTGTGATACTTGCATTGAAATATACACAGCGTAGAACATTAGTCACACCATTCTCAACCTTCTGATTCCTGAATTTTTCTGAGGTCTTAACAACAACTGTCTCCACAAACTCTCCACTATCAGTTCAGAATCAGAATCAGGTTTATTATCACTGGCACGTGTCATGAAATTTGTTAACTTACCAGCAATATGTAATATAGAAGAAGAAAAAAACAATCAATATATAAATAAGTAAATCATTTACAGTAAATGTATATTGAATAGATTAAAAATCATGCCAAAACAGAAATAAGATATATTTAATAAGTGAGGTAGTACTCATAGGTTCAATGTTCACTTAGGAATGAAATGGCAGAGGGGAAGAAGCTGTTCCTGAATCGCTGAGTGTGTGCCTTCAGGCTTCTGTACCTCCTACCTGATGGTAACAGTGAGAAAAGGGCTTGCCCTAGGTACTGGAAGTCCTTAATAATGTCGTTCTGAGACACCACTGCTCGAAGATGTCCTGGGTACATGGAGCTGACTAGATTTACTATGATCCTGTGCAGTCGAACCCCACTCCCCACCCCTATACCAGACAGTGATACAGCCTGTCCGAATGCTCTCCACGGTACATCCATAGAAGTTTTTGTTGACATGTCAAATCTCTTCAAACACCTAATGAAGTATAGTCGCTGTCTTGCCTTCTTTATAGCTGCATCGATATGTTGGGACCAGGTTAGATTCTCAGAGATTTTGACACCCAGGAACTCGAAAATGTTCACTCTCTCCACTTCTGATCCCTCTATGAGGATTGCTGTGTGCTCCTTCATCTTACCCTTCCTGAAGTCCACAATCAGCTCTTTCATCTTCCTGATGCTGAGTGCCAGGTTGCTGCTGCTACACCACTCCACTAATTGGCATATCTCACTCCTGTTTCGTCTCCATCTGAGATTCTACCAACGATGGTTGTATCATCAGCAAATCCATAGATGGTATTTGATTTATAGAGAGTAGAGCAGTGGGCTAAACACATACCCCTGAGATGCACCAATGTTGATCGTCAGTGAGGAGGAGATATTCTGGCACTCTGGTTCCCATTCCCCTGCAAATCTAGTTTAAATCCGCTAGTGCAGCACTAGCAAACCTTCCCGCTATGAAATTAGTCCCCCCTATGGTTCAGGTGAAATCCATCTCTTCTGTATAGGTCCCTCTTTCCCTGGAAGAGAGCCCAGTGATCCAAAAATCTGATGCCCATCCTCCTACACCAAGTCCTTAGCCACGTGTTAAACTGAATGAGCTTCCTACCTCTGGCCTCACTAGCACATGGCAAAAGTATCAATCCTGAAGTCACAACCCTGGCAGTCCTGTCCTTTAACTTAGCACCTAACTCCCTGAACTCCCTATGCAGAACCTCATCACTGTCATTGGTACTTACATGGATCACCTAGCTGTACACCCTCCCACTAAGAATGCTGATGACTCAATCTGAGATGTCCTGGAACCTGGCACCCAGGAGGAAAGAATCTCATCCTTGTCTACAGAAGTACTCTGCGCTGACTGTTTAATCCCTTTCCCTTTCCTGACTTTCATCCAGTTTCCTATGTCCTGCACATTGGGTGTAACTATATATTCCCCATCTATCACCCGCTCAGCCTCCCGAATGATCCAGAGTTCATCCAGTTCCAGCTCCAATTCCTTAACGGAGAGTGTTAGAAGCTGCAACTGGATGTACACCTTGCAGGTGTCACCATTAGGGACACTGGAGGTCTCCCTGCCTTCCCACATCCTGCAAGAGGAGCATTAGACTATACTGCCTGGCATCTCTAATGTTCTAACTGAGCAAATATAAAGAAGTAAAAGCACTAAATAAACTGTAGCGAAAAATTCTACCAACAGCTTTATGCTTTCTCTCATTCAAGCTTCCCCTCATTGAAGCCTCAAAGAGCTAAATCCTCAAAATGCCCCTCTAACAGTGCCCACTCCAACAATGGCCACTCCACTTTCTCCTGCCCATTTTTTATTTATTTTTGGCAATCAATCCCACTTGCTGATTGGCTGCTGCTCAAAACATCAAACTGCAATCAGTCAATGCCTTTTGTACTCAATCGACAGATATAAGTGAGCTATGTCTTCTCACACTTCCGATCTCCGATCGGTCACTGCTCTATTTTTTCTCTTTAGGCTTTTTCTTTTGTATTTGCACAGTTTGTAATTGTTTGTACATTGTAATTGTTTGTCCAACTTTGCGTGCAGCTTTTCATTCTTTCCTCAGCGTTGCATCCTTACATTAGCATTAGAGCACCATACTAGTACAAGTGACAATAAACTGGACATTGTGGTAAAGTATAAACTGTGGTAGTTACGAGTGAAAACCAAGATCTCACAAGCAAGCACAGGGATATGTGTGCTTAGCCCACTGCTCTACTCTCTCTACAGCTGAGACTGTGCGGCTAGGCATAGCTCAAATGCCATCTTTAAATTTGCTGATGATACAACCGTTGTTGGCAGAATCTCAAATGGTGACGAGAGTGAGATATATCAGCTAGTTAAGTGGTGTCATAGCAATAACCTTGCAGTCAATGTCAGTAAAACAAAAAAGCTGATCGTGGGCTTCACGAAGGGTAAGATGAGGGAACACAAACCAATCCGAATAGAGGGATCAGATATGGAGAGAGTGAGTGAGCAGTTTCAGGTTCCTGGATGTCAACATCTCTGATGACCTAACCTGGTCCCAACATAGTGATGCAGCTATAAAGAAGGCAAGGCAGCAGCTGTATTTCATCAGGAGCTTGAGGAGATTTTGTTTGTCACCTGGAATACTCAAAAACTTCTACTGATGTTCCTTGGAGAGCATCCTGGCAGGCTGCATCACCGTCTGGTATGGGCGCGCGGTGCTACTGCACAGGATTGAAGTAAACAGCAGAAAGCTGTAAAATTCGTCAGCTCCAGCATGAGTACCAGCCTCTGTACTGTCAAATACATCTTCAAGGAAACGCCACCTCAGGAACAGTGTCTGTCAGTAAGGACATGCCCTCATTTCACTCCTACCATCAGGAACGGCACCTCAGCAACACTGTCCATCATGAAGGTCATGCCTCCTTCTCACTGCTACCATCAGGAACGGCACCTCAGAAACAGTGGCCATCATGAAGGTCATGCCTTCTTCTCACTGTTACCATCAGGAACGGCACCTCAGAAACAGTGGCCGTCATGAAGGACATGCCCTCTTTTCATTGTTACCATCAGGAATGGCACCTCAGGAGCAGTGTCCGTCATTAAGGACGTGCCCTCTTTTCATTGTTACCATCAGGAAGGAGCTACAGAAGGCTAAAGGCACACACTCTACTGTTGAGGAACAACTTCTTCCCCTCTGCCATCCAATTTCTAAATAGGCATTGAAGCCATGAAGACTAACTCTCTACTTTTTTTATTTCTGTTTTTGCACTACTCGTTTTAATTTAACTATTTAATATACATATATACTTACTCTAACTCAGTTTTTCCCTATGTTTATCATGTATTACATTGTACTGCTGCCGCAAAGTTAACAAGATTCACAACATATGCTGGTGATATTAAACCTGATTCTGATTAAGAACAGATAACTGTAGCTCCAATGAGCTTTGGCAATGGGTGATCCCATTATTCTTGGTGACTGTGGAAACAGGAAGAAAGGGGGTAGTATTATTCAGAAAATATATTTTAAATAATCCTACCTCCAGGACTTGAGGACCTGAGATATAGAGAAAGGTTGTATAGGTTAGGATTTTATTGGGACATTGACGAGAGATTTGATAGAGGCATGCAAAATTATGAGGGGCATAGACAGGGTAAATGCAAACAGACTTTGTCCGTTGAGGCTGGGTGTGACTAAAACTAGAGGTCATGGGTTTAGGATGAAGAGTGAAATATTTAAGGGGAACCTAAGGGGAAATTTCTTCAGTCAGAGGATGGCGAGACTGCGGAACGAGCTGCCAGTGGAAATGGTGAACATGAGTTTGATTTCAAACTTGAAGAGAAATTTAGATAGATGCATGGACGGGAAAGGTACAAATGGCTATAGTCCAGGTGCAGGTTGATGGGAATCAGCAGAATAACAGTAATGGACTGGATGGGCCAAAGTGTCTCTTTCTGTACTGTACGGTGCTCTATGACTCAATGACTACAACTGGATGAAGCACTCTATTGTCTCCAGTCACTAATGTAAAGACGCATACCACCATGAAGCAAAGTATTCTGAGTTAGTGAAAACAGATTCTGTCAGAATTTCCACCAATATGGAATCTGAAATGTTCCGATTATTTCATTGGACAGAGGGAGAGGGAGCTCAGTCACAAGAAAACAGTGTCCATCATCTTGCAGACCATGCCCTCTTTTCACTGCTACTGTTGGGGAAGAGGAACAAGAGCCATAGGTCCCACACCACCAGGTTCAGAAACAGTAATTACCCTACAACTAGCAGGCTCCTTAACCGGAATGGGTAACTTCACTCACTTTAACACTGAACTGATTCCACAACCGTTGGACGCACTTTCAAGGACTCTACAACTATGTTCCCAATATTATTTATTTATTTACTTGTACTTGCTCTTTATTTTCTTTTGCGCATTGGTTGTTTGTCAGCTTTTGTCTGGGTGTAGTTTTTCATTGATTCTATTGTATTTCATTGTTCTACTGTGCACTTTAAGTTTACTTTGAACTTTAAAATTGGTGTTGGCGGTTTTAGGGTTGTGAAAGCAAATGATTTAGGCGAGTGGTGCACAGGCAGAGGAGCTGTCTCCTGGATGTTAGATCAACTTTGAATCTGAGCTGAATCTGTCCAGTGTTATTTCAATGAAGAGCAAGGGAGTTCTTGAGGTGGTGGAAGAATAAAGTCAGCTCATATGGAGCTGTATCCCAATGTAAAATAATCATTTTGAGTAAGAATTAAAAGTAAAGTATACTGACTTAACAGTGATGGTTGATAGAAAGCATCTGTCCAATGAAACAATGAGGCTATTTCTTTTTAAACAACGATGGAAACTCTGACATTGATAAAGAATGATTTATTTGATAGTGGTGACTCTTTATTTCAGAATCAGGAATTTAAAGGAACACTAGGTGGCATTCATTATTCACAGCAATGAGGGACTATTACACATATCTATGAAGGTAAAGTCTCTTAATTCCAGCTCAAGACCACCTAAGATCACATTAGTTGATTGTGCCCAACTTTAGACGGTGCGTGAATAAATTAATTCCTTAATGTTGCTACGCTTGTGGGCCCAGGTACTAATTCTAATCTCCTGCCTGTAAATGAAATGGGTTACTTGTATGGAAAACATACTGATTTTATATTTATATTGCTTACAATTCTTGGGAACTGAATCAAGTCTCAAGTTCCAAGTTCAAGTTTGTTGCCATGTAACTGTATAAAACCAAATTAAACAATCTTCCTCTGGACCATGGCACACCCACAAAACATAGGAAAGTGCACTGAGGATGTCGCTGTGATTAAACAGGGCAAACTAGAAACCATGCTGACTGCAGAGGTTCATGCACTGCTTAGGGTTAGGGACGTTGCCTTCAGAGTGGATAAAGGACTACTCTAAGGTCAGCAAGAGCTGTGCTCTCTCGTGCCATCAGGAAGGCAAAGCATGAATACGCACACAAAATCCACAGATATCTTCGTGACCCCAGTGACACATGGCGTAGGTGGAATGGTACACAACCCATTACCAATTACAGGTCCAACCTATATACCAATGACAGGAGTGCTTCCCTTCCTGAATGGCTACATGTTTTCTATGCATGATTTGATCAATTGAATGATGTGGCATTCAATTTGAGGAAAATTGAGGAAAATCCCCCTCTCTTCCTGAGCAACAGTCTGGCCACAGCCAAGGTGAGGAGGACCCTAGCCAGAGTCAACCCAAGCAAAACTGCAGGGCCATACATCATGCCTGGTCAGGTGCTGAGGGACTATACACTCAGCTAACAGAGGTCTTAAAGGACATCTTTAATAACTCTCTGGAAAAGTCTGTTGTTCCTGCAGCCACCACCACTCTGGTGCCCAAGAAAGTGACAATAACTGGCTTAAATGATTACCATCCAGTGGCCCTGACTTCAACAATCATGAAGTGCTTTGACCAACTGGTAACGGATTATATAAAATTCCACCTTCCAACTGCATTGGACCCTTTCCAGTTTGCCTCCTGCTCAGATCAGTCCACTGATGATCCTATACCTTTGTCCGACCCAGTGCACTTTGTCTGTAACTGGATCTTGGAGTTCTTGATGGAAGGAGCCCTGGCCGAGTTGGCGGTGACACCTCAAGCTCCATCACGCTGAGCATTGGTGCCTCCCCCACACCAGGGCTGTGTGCTTAGCCCACTGCGGTTCATATTGCTGACTCACACCTAACTGCACAGCCAGATTCTGCTCAAACTACATCACTAAGTTCATTTATGATACTATAGTTGTTGGCTTCATCAGCACCAATGACGAGTTGGAATACAGAGAGGAGGAAGAGAGGGTTAAAAAATCATGAGAGAACAGCAATCCGAGTCTCAATGTGGACAAGACAAAAGAGGTGATTGTGGACTTCAGGAAGGCACAGGTTGACCACTCTCCACTGAACATCAATTGCTCTGCTGTAGAGAGAGTGAAAAGCACAGGTTTCCTGGGTTCCACATAACAAACAATCCAGCT
This sequence comes from Mobula birostris, assembly GCF_030028105.1. NCBI lineage: Eukaryota > Metazoa > Chordata > Chondrichthyes > Myliobatiformes > Myliobatidae > Mobula > Mobula birostris. Next base: position 55,971,105 of record NC_092392.1, on the reverse strand, counting down.
TGGACCCACAACACCTCCTTCATTAGCCAAGAAGGCACAGCAGTGTCTACATTTTATCAGGAGATTGGGCTTGCAAGGCCCCCGTTCCAACAACTTTCTGCAGGAGCATCTTTGAGATTTTCTTGTCTGGCTGCATCATTGTGTGTTATGGAAGTTGCAAGGCATCAGACCGCAAGACCTTACAGAGGACAGTACAAACTGCCAAGAAGATCCTCAGGGTCTCCCTCCCTGTTTTTTTCAGAACATTTACAGGGAGCGTTACGGATGAAGGGCCAGAAGCATTGTTGAGGATCCCTGCCACCCATCCCACAATCTCTCTGACCCACTACCATCAGGAAGGAAGTGCAGGAACATCAGGGCTAGGACTTGCCAGACTGGGTAACAGCTTCTTCCCTCAGGCTGTGATATTAATGAATACCTTGCCACCACAAATGTCTTGTCACAAGGACAGCCAGCTGTTTGTTGTACTATTTACTGTTTACATGTGCTGTGTTTTACTACATGTATTTTAAGTGGTATTTTATTAAGTTATTTATAATATAATATTTTGGTTTATGTACTGTGTGTGTGATATATGTTGTGTGAGTGCACAATAGTCCAGAGGAACGTTGTTTCATTTTGTTGTATATATATACAGTCAGATGACGATACACTTCAACTGGAACATATACCACACACAGCATATAGACTATAAGAAATAGGAGCAGAATTAAGGCATTCAGCCCATCAAGTCTGATCTGCCATTCTAAATTGGTTGATTCATTATTCCTCTTAACCCCATAACCCTGTTGTCTTCCAGTAACCATTAACTCCCTGACTAATCAAGAAACTATCAACCACCGCTTTAGATATTCTCAGTGACTTGGCCTCCACAGGGGTCTATGGCAATGAATTCCACAGATTCACCCCTCTGCCTAAATAAATTCCTTCTCATTTCTGTTCTAAAGGAATATCCATCTATTCTGAGGCTGTGCCCTGTGGGTCTAGATTCACTTACTATAAAAACATGCTCTCCACATCCACTAAATCTAGGCTTTTCAATATTTGATAGGTTTCAATGAGATCCCCCCCATTCTTCTAAACTCCAATGAGTACAGACACAAAGTCATCGAATGCTCCTCATATATTAACCCTTTCATTCTCAGAATCATTCTGTTGAAACTCCTCTGGAACCCCTCCTATGCAAGCATGTCCTTTCTTAAAAATGTGGTCCTAAACTCCTCACAATGAGGGTAATGCTTCATAAAACCTCAGCATTACATCCTTATGCAACCTGCTCACCTGGGCTCATACACCAACTTGGCTCGTTAGCTAACTCTGCTCTAATAGTGTGACGAGTACTCTTGGAGCAGCCAACTTCAAACTCATCAGTAGAAGAAACATCTTCGATCTTCAGCATCTTCTCAGTTAGTATCCTTTTCCAATCCTTAGGTACTGGGGAACCACCAAAGTTAAATGACTTTGCTGTTAACTTTCCCAATCCAGAATACTGTCCCTTTCCCGGTTTTCTCAAAGGGAAACTAGATATTATCCTCACAGGGAAAAGATGTGCCATCAGCTTCCCACGTCTGAGGGTGACCCCTCCCTCTGAGGTGTTCCTGACAATCACTATCATCCCGTTTATGCGGACAGCCGAAGGTTTCTGCAGTTCAGGTCTCACCAGCACTCCAGCAGGCAAGCGTGAATCTGCTTCATGATTTCCACAGCATCCATCAGGACGGCCACAGCATCAGGCATTCAGGGGAATTTGGGATTTCCCATCACTCTAGCTACCTCCCAGGACTTAACACGGTGGGTTTGGACAGGGTGTACCACACATTTCCTCATTTATCCTCATCATCCTTGGAGGAACTTGCACCTTCTCAAAAGCCGCTCTGAAAACGGGGTGAATGGATAAGGTTTTCATAAAACTTGCCCCATTTCTCTCCTAACATACTCCTATGAGCTTTCTCACAATGGGAGTATTTGTTCCCACAATAACCTTCAGCTTTTTCAACTGAATCCAGACAGACCAACACTAATGTATCAAGAGTCTCAGCTACTCCAACATCTGCTTCTGAAAACTCCAGCTTCAACGACAAGTAACAAATAACGGGTAATCATCAGTACTAAAGCCCCAGATATCCAGGGCATAGAGTGGAGTCAATGGCAAATGCATCAAATACTAGTTGTGGAAGGATCTGTAGAGTAACCTGAGAACGTGGGTCAAGTATGGTTCTAGCATAAATACCCTTAATCCATAGGGATACATCAGAGCTTGGCCCCACTAAGCCTTCAGGAATAGAGTTTTGCACTTCAGTGTTTCCCTTGAACTGGAATGTGTTCTCTCAGAGATGCCGGGCTGTTCCCTTACTGGGTCCCTCTGAAATTTTCCAATTTCCTTTTCCGCTTAAGTAACCGTTGGATCACTTTCTTACATCTTACATCTTACAAGTGGGTTAGGTTTCCTATTGGACTTGTCAAGCTTGGTGGCTGCACTAGCCAATATCAACCGAAATACCTCAGCTTGCAAGTTTTTCACTTCATCTGGCAAAACTCCCACATGTGTGGCATCAGAGATAGCTTCAGCAACAGGAGCTACTACTGAGGACTTTTCCCTGCTGGTGGAGGTCTCCTGCTCCTCCAACATATTTTCCTCCTGATCAGCTCAACAAACACGGGAGGGGGGGTCATGTTTTGTGAGTCATTCGGATACTTAAAGCATTGACATCATGTGACAGTGCACCCTTCACAACTTGCTTCATCTTTAATCCATTTATCTCAGCCAGCTGAACAGCCCCTTTATGCGACAAGCAACGCAGCTGTCTCTCGAGCCCGAAAATGTAGGCAGAAGTTTCTCCCTTTTCTCCTGGAATGTGTGCCTGAACCTCATCATAAGCTCCACTGTCGAACCGAAAACATTTTCCCATGCTTGCGTGTAGTCCATGGACGTGACCGATGGGTTTTCTGCCATTAAGGACCTCACCACCGGGGATGGGCTTGACTCCAGAGAACACTCTCAGACGATGATAACTTTGGCTTTCCACAGGTGCACTCCGGCAGTTATCACCCAGTGATGTAATTGCCGAAACCAGCTCAGAATTTAAATCAATTGGTAAAGTACCCATTAGACTTTTCTCATCAGAAAACTTCTTTCCTTCACTTCGTAGAAACGAGAACAACTTGCCTTGTGAGGTGTGAGGTGTGTTGTGGTACGTCAGCAAGAAGGTGTAAAGAAGCCGGTTGAGCCATCCATCTCCTGCTGAAGCCTTGAGGGCTTGTTTCATTGTTTGTACAAATCATTCATCAAGGCCTTTAGTGATTGGATGACATGGTGCTGGCTTGATGTGCTGAATACTGTTTGCTTCTATAAATACCTTGAACTCTTCAGACAGAAGTTGTGGGCCCTTGTCACTCACAGCTGTTGAGGAAGCCAAAATGACTGAAGAAGGAACATCACTCCTCAGTGCATTTTTCAGATGTAGTTCTCTTCATGATGGTGTTCTGAGGCCATTTGCAGGTTGTGTCTCCACTACAACCAAGAATATTTGGCCCTCTGCAGGTCCTGCAAGGTCTTTGTGAATCCTCTGTCATGGTTCTTCAGGCCATTCCCATGGAGTTGTCGATCACATGGCCCACATATTCAATCAAAGTTCAAAAGAACTCATACTTGTCCTTCCAGACCCTTAGCCCATATTCCTTGAGTCTTTGTAATGTAACATCTAAGTTTTGAAGGTGCTCATGCTCATTTTTTCCAGTAATGATTAAGTTCTCCATGTAACATTGCACCCCTACCCTCTCTCTCTCTCTCCTGCACACCACAGTTGCAATGTGTCATTATTTGAGTTATCCCAGGAGATTACCCAAGTTCTGAGATACTGAAACGACCCTCCATATGGCAGTTTTGTTTTCAGAGAGACATACATTCAAGATTTCAGATTGTTTAACGTCATTTCCTGTGCACAAGTGTAAAGACAACAAAGTCATTGTGATGGGAAATAATACAGTAGTGGTGGAGTTAGTAGCTGGGGGCATTGATCAGCCTTACTGCTTGGGGAAAGTAATTGGTTGTGATCCTGGCATGAATACTACAAAGCCTGCCCCCTGATGGGAATGGGACAAACAGACCATGAGCAGAATGCATGGGATTCGTCATGATGTTACCGGCCCTTTGCCAGCACCTTCCTATATATATGACCTTGATGGTGGGTAGGCTGGTGCCAGTGACACGTTGGGCAGTTTTAACTACTTGTTGTTGAGCTTTCCTGTCCGCTGCAGTACAGTTTCTGTACAAGACAGTGATGCAGCTTGTTAGGATGCTCTCCACTGTGCATCTGTAGAATGATGTGAGTATAGATGTGCAAAGTCCAGCTCTCCTCAGCCTCCTCAGAAATTAGAGGCATTGATTGTATAGGATATGATCTGGGACCATAAGAAGTTGTGTATGATGTGCACTCCCAGGAGTCTGAAACTGCTTGCAGTTTCCACTGTTGTGCTGCCGATATAAGGTGGGGGGAGGGGGGAGCTGGTGGTGTGAGTGGTACAAGTTCTCTTGAAGTCGATAACCATCATCTTTGTCTTGCTGACATTAAAGAAGAGGTCATTTGCTAAGCACTGGGCCTCGAGCTCTTCCACCTCCTTTCTGGAAGCTATCTCAGCATTGCTGGCGATGAGCCCCTACGCTGTCGTGTCATCCGCGGATTTAACGCTGTGATTGCTTGAGTATTTGGCTGTACAGCCATACGTGAGCAGAGTGTACAGTAATGGGCTCAGCACAGAAATCAGCCCTTCGGATCACCATGTCTATGCCGACCATCAAGTACCCACCTATACTCAATAATCAAGATTCACACGTACATCAAAACACATAGTGAAATGTGTTGCTTACGTTAACAAAGGTGTTGTCATAGATTACGTTATCAACATAGTATGCCCATAATGCCCTTCAGAATGACACAGAGCACAACAACAGCAAAACAAGCCCCATTCCTCCCTCCCATCCGCATCCTCATCCCATTTACCAACAACACACAGAAAATGCTGGAGGAACTCAGCAAGTCTGGCAGTACCTTTAGCAGGGAATAAACAGCCAACGTTTTGGACTGAAGGGTCTTGAATATTGTATATGTTGCTCGGGAACGCAAGCATCTTCTTGTGTTTACTATCTACTAGGCTTGGTCTGTAGCTTCCTACACCTTGACAATTCAAGTGCTCATACTTCTTAAAGTGCAGTGAAAAGCCCTGCCCCCATCATCTCTCGGGCAGTGAGTTCCAGATGGCAACCAGCTGAAAACTAAGCCATACTGTGCTGGGACAAGGCAGCATGATCCAAGGTGAAAAATTGTTCCCTCAGATCCCCTCTAACTCATTTCAACACATGCCCTTTTGAGTTGGATGTAAATTTTATTAAAATGGACTAAAGACCAGTGCAGTGTGTTCTTGGGATATTTGCATTCTACGTTCAATTCCCAGGTGCAGCATCTGTGTGTTTGCTTAGAATTTAATCATTCATAAGTTACATGGTTGACTAAATCATGGACCCTCCTGGTGTTCACTGAAAAGTCACTGTTGTTCATATGGAACAAGTGCTTAATGTGTTCCTACAACATTCCTCTTTCTTTGCACTTTAGCCAACGGGTTAACGAGTTTATTTTTAATTAAATTAAAGTGTTATCAAAAACAGCAAAGTATTTGCCTTTCCAATGGTTATTTTGTATCATGCTATGAGAAATGATTGCTTAAAACGGCTGTAAAACCTGACATCGCCCTCTTATGATTACAAATGTAGTTACCAGCAGAAAAATGTTAAGAAAAATTACCTGAGCCATCACAGAATTAAAAAGTAGCACAGAAGATATTTGTTGTTCCTTTTCATGCCTTGTGGCACATCGGGCGACTTTTTTGCCATTTCTTTAACATTTGTCTGCTTTTTACAAGCCCAAGTTGCCAGCTCAAAGCTCAAGCCAGCATGAATGGAAAGTGTGCAAGGGGCCAGCCAGATTCAGACCCGGGATCATTTGCCTCGAAGTCCAGAGCAGATGCCACTACTCTGCTCGCCAGCTACGGAAGATATATAGCCCACTTGAAAGCGCCTCAACCGCACATAGTCAGACTGAGAACTTTTCAAAGTCCTCATTGAATTAGCTATTGATATCCTTTCTGGTAGCTTGTTCCAGATCGTTAAAATTAGTTGCATAGTTTCTCTTCCCCACCAGACTCCTTCCCCTGGACTATGCTGCTTTGTGCCAGTACAGCATGGCTCATTCTTCAGCTGGGAGGCCAACACCTAGCTCATTATGAAGGCTCAAGGCTGTGCAGGCATTGCCCTATTACAAGGGGCAGACTGTACCCACAAAATGACTCCACCTTTAGGTTCAATGGCAATCAAAGTATTGAATATCATAGAACATAGAACAATACAGACCAGGTAAAGGCCTTTCAGCCCTAAATGTTATGCTGAGCTAATGACATCTAATCCTTTCTGCTTCCACGTGGTCCATATCCCTCCATTCTCTGTGCGTTGATGTGCCTACCTCATCTCCTAAATGCCTCCTCCATATTTATCTGTCTCCAGCACTACACCGGAAATGCATTCCAGGCACCCACTGCTCTGAGTGAAAAAACTTGCCCCATACATGTTCTTTGATCTTTCACCTTAATTTCATGCCCTCTCCTGTTTGATATTTAGACCCCAGGGAAAAGACACTAACTATTGACCCTATCTATGCCTCTCATAATTTTATAAAGTTCTGTCAGACCTCCCCTCAGCCTCTGAGGCCCTAGAGAAAACAGCTCAAGCTTGTCCAACCTCTCCTTATGGTACATGTGCTTTACTCTGGACAGCATCTTGGTAGGCCTCGTTTGTACCCTTTAGATAGCTTCCACATCCATCCCGTAATGAGGCAACCAGAACTGAACACACTAGTCCAAGTGTAATCCAACTAACCTTTAGACAGCTGAAACATGACTTCCTTACTTTTATACTCAGTAGCCTGACTAATGAAAACGACCATGCCATATACCTTCCTTACTACCGAATTTACTTGTGCGGCCATTTTTGGGAGCTATGGACTTGCGCCCCAAGATCCTTCTATGCATCAGTGTGATAAGATCTTCCGGTAACTGCATACGTTTGACCTCCCAAAGTGCAACACATCACATTTGCCTGGATTAAACTCCGGCTGCCATTTCTCTGCCCATATCTGCAACTGATCGATAATGTGCTATATCCTTTGACATTCAAGTCAAGTCAAGTTTACTGTCATTCCAACCATAAGCTGCTGGTACAGTACACAGTAAAAATGAAACAACATTCCTCCAGGACCACGGTGCTACATGAAACAACACAAAACTACACTAGACCATGTGAGACAGCACAAGGCTACACTAGACTACGTAAAACAACATAAAAACTGCAGTAGGCTACAGACCTGCACAGGAGTTACATAAAGTGCACAAAACAGTGCAGGGCCGTACAATAATTAATAAACAAGACAATAGTCACAGTAGAGGACAAATTACAATATAATAATAAATGATGTAGATGCCAGTCTAGACTCTGGGTATTGAGGAGTTTGATGGCTTGGGGGAAGAAGCTGTTGCACAGTCTGGTCGTGAGAGCCTGAATGCTTTGGTGCCTTTTGCCAGATGGCGGGAGGGAGAAGAGTTTGTATGAAGGGTGCGTGGGGTCCTTCATAATGCTGTTAGCTTTGCGGGTGCAGCATGTGGTGTAAATGTCTGTAATAGCGGAAAGAGAGACCCCGATGATCTTCTCAGCTGACCTCACTATCCGCTGCAGGGTCTTGCGACCCGAGACGGTGCAATTCCCAAACCAGGCAGTGATGCAGCTGCTCAGGATGCTCTCAATACAACCTCTGTAGAATGTGGTGAGGATGGGGGGTGGGAGATGGACTTCTCTCAACCTTGCAGAACGTAGAGATGCTGCTAGGCTTTCTTGGCCGTGGAGCTGGTGTTGAGGGACCAGGTGAGAATCTCCGCCAGGTGAACACCAAGAAATTTGGTGCTCTTAACGATCTCTACGGAGGAGTCGTCGATGTTCAGCGGAGAGTGGTCGCTCCGTGCTCTCCTGAAGTCAACAACCATCTCTTTTGTTTTGTTCACATTCAGAAACAGGTTGTTGGCTCTGCACCAGTCTGTTAGCTGCTGCACCTCCTCTCTGTATGCTGACTTGTCATTCTTGCTGATGAGACCCACCACGGTCGTGTCATCGGTGAACTTGATGATGTGATTCGAGCTGTGTGTTGCAGCACAGTCGTGGGTCAGCAGAGTGAACAGCAGTGGACTGAGCACACAGTTCTTCTTCACTGTCCACAACTTCATGAACCTTTAATTCAACTGGAGACTTACAATAATTACAATATAATAATAAAACGTACGTTTTCATCCAAGTGATTAATATATATCACAAACAACACTATCACTGCAGATCAGCACATATCACCATGTCACAAACCCCACACAACACACACACAAAGATGAGAGTGGAAGCGTTGGTGTGTAGTCTGAAAGGCAGATGTATTATCACTGGCATACGCTGTGAACTTTGCTGTTTTGTGGCAGCGGCACAGTGCAAGAAATAAAAATTACTGTAAGATACAAGAAAATAAACTAACAAACAAACGAATAAATAAGTCATAGTCATAGTCATACTTTATTGATCCCTGGGGAAATTGGTTAAATCCTGGGGGAAATAATACAAAAGAGGAATAGCGAGGTCGAGTTCATTGACTGTTCAGATACCTGATGGCAGAGGGGAAGGAACGATTCCCAAACTGCTGAGTGTTGGTCTTGGCTGCTGAATCTCCTCCCCAATGGTAGTAATGCAAAGAGGGCTTGTCCCAGCTGCTGAGGGTCTTTAACGATGGATGCCAACTTTTAAGGCATTGTCTGTCGGTTGTGGAGAGGATTGTGCTTTGGTGGACCTGGCTGAGCCTGCAATCCGTTGCAGCCTCTTTTGATCCTGCGCGCTGGAGCCTCCTTACCAAGTGGTGGTGTCACAATGTTGTCATTGGTACAATTGTAGAAATTTGCTGGAGTCTTCAGTGACATACCAAATCTGCTGAGATTCCGAATGGAGTATTACTGCTGGCACGTCTCCATCATGATTACATCAAAATGATGGGCCCAGGATCGATCCTCTGAGATGCTGATGACCAGGAATTTGAAGCTGCTCACCCTTCCCAGTGCAGACCCCTCAACGAGGAATGGTGTGTGTTCTCCCGAATTCCCTATCCTGAAGTCCACAATCAGTTCCTCAGTTGTGCCGACATTTGGTGCAAGGTTGTTGTTGCGACACCATTCAAACAGCCAGTCTACTTCACTCCTGTGGAGATCCTCTGTACCATCTGAGGTTCTGTCAGGGACAGAGCTATCATTGGCAAATTTATAAATTGTATTTGTGCTGTGCTTAGCCACACAGTCAAGAGTGTAGAGAGAGTAGAGCAGTGGGCTAAGTACACATCTTAAGGTTCAACCTGTTACCTGTCTATCCCTACAGTTTATGTAGAAATCATCTGAAGAGCAGATGATAATTGAGCCAACATCTTCTTCGTCTCTTCTGGGTGTGATAGTCCACAACAGTATTGGTTGGAATGGTCACTGATGATTACTAAAAAGACAAAATCCCACCTTTATAATGAAGGAAACACCATTGTGCAAAATAGTATTGATTTGGAGAGGCTCGTAAATACCCATGTGGACATCAGTAGCAGTAAAAATGCCTTGTATCTCATCATTAGCATTATCCCTGACATTTCATCAGAAAGGCAGTACAGTACAACAATTCAGCGGCAGCAGAGATTAATTTAATGGATGATGCTATCACTGAGCAGCAATATATCCATTGAGGCAGTGATTATGATCTAATGATTATGATTATTCTTTCATCTTCTACAATCTTCCATTGTGAGCAGTGTTGGGCCCCATATCTATAAAAGGATGTGCAGGCTTTGGAGCGGACCCAAAGGAGATTGACAAGACTGATACTTTGACTGAAAGGTTTAATGTATGAGGAGTGTTTGATGGCTCTAGGCCTGTACTTGCTGGAGTTTAGAAGGACAAGGAGTGACCTCATTGAAACATATAGAGTATTGAAAGGCCTAGATTGAGTGGACGTGGTGAGGATATTTCTGATAGCTTCGGGAAGTCTAGGACCAGAGAGCACAGACTCGGAATAGACAAGATATTCCTATAGAACAGAGATAAGGAGGCAGTCAATCTGTAGAATTTGTTGCCACAGATGGCTGTGGAGGCCAAGTCACTGGGAAGAGGTTTAAAACAGAGATTGATAGGTTTTTGAATGGTGTCAAATGTTACAGGGAGAAGGCAGAAAAATGGGGTTGAGAGGAATAATAAATCAGACATTATGGAATAGCAGAGTAGACTTGATGGGCCAAATGGCCTAATCCTGCTCCAATGTCTTTTGCTCTTATGGTCTTATGGTAACTCACGCACGGGAAGGACCTTATTTCACAACATCTAAAATCTAAAGATTTATTTCATTGCTGCATGTGAGATCTTGTTTGGTGTTGCATCCCTTTACAATAATAATAATAACAATAGGCATCTGCTTGTCTCAAGAGACCATGGATTTACAGCTTGGAACGTTTCCAGGGCAAAGTTTTATGGAAGACATGCAGTTGCCCATGTTGCAAGTCTCCCCTCTCCACACCACCGATGTAAGGGCATTAGGACCCATACAGCTTGGCACCGGTGTCGTCACAGAGCAATGTGTGTTTAAGTGCCTTGCTCAAGGACACACACGCTGCCTCAGCCAAGGCTCGAACTAGCGACCTTCAAATCACTAGACGAACGCCTTAACCACTTGGCCACTTCATATTGCTACAGAAACTACAGAACAACTCTGTACTCTCCATTAAATCACAGGAAGAGGAGCAGAATTAAGCCATTTGGCCCATCAATTCTGCTCCAGCATTCCGTCATGGCTGATTTTTTTCAGTCAACACTATTCTCCCACCTTTTCCCCTAATCCTTGACCCCCTTATCAATGAAGAACCTATCAATCTCTGCTTTAAATATACCAAGTGGCCTGACCCACTGTGACATTGAATACCTTAGATTTAACATCTCTGTCAGACAAAATTCTTCCTAACCTCAGTTCTAAAGAGACATCACTTTACTCTAAGGCTGTGCCTTCAAAACTTGGACTCTCCTAATAATGGAATAATCTACTTTCCAAGTCTACTTTGTGCAGTCCTTTCAGTATCCAGTAGGTTTCAATGAGATCCCCTCCACCTCATCCTTCTGAACTTCTATCAAGTGTGGGCTCAGAGACATCAAACACTTCTCATGTGCTAAGCCTTTCATTTCCTGGGATCATTCTAGCCTGCTGTATAAAAAGAACTGCACAAATCTGTCCCCTTTTTCCCGTTCATTGTGAAGAACAATATAATATAATTTAAATCTGTTTCAGAGGAATAAAATCTATTGCTTTCATATCTCTGCCAGGATCGTCATGACTTTATCAACTTAGCTGACGAAAGAATTACCAAATAAAAGATGCTAAGTCTAATGTTTACTAAGCTTCTTTAAACTAGGTCAAAGTCATTTGGCTTGGCGCCTTAAGAGATGAACATGCTTGCTTGCCTGATCCTATTGTTTCATGTAGACATTAAAAGCTAGATAGATTATCAGACCTGTAGCTTCAGTTGTTCGGAGTTTTAATTGTAATACGTTTGCTCCCGGTGCTCTCAATAGAAGCACACGTGTAAAATCAGGTTTTGGAAACTTGTCCCCAATGTCTGGGTTTAATTAAGAATGAGCCAGTCAGCCCATCTGCTACCAGGAGGTTGAAGGGGGACTTGTATTTAAAGGAGGATGTGATCTTTTCTTTCCAGATATCACCAGGTTTCCCAGTATTCAGGAAACACAGATTATATTGATTGGCTCCTGAACCAGCAAGGATAACTTCTCTCACCTCAACACTCATCTGAATCCACAACTAATAGACCCATTTTCAAGGACCGTACATCTCATATTCCCAGTATTATTTACTTATTTATAATTTGTTTTTTCTTTAGTATTTGGACAGTTTGCCTTTTGCACTTTGGCTGTTTGTCGGCCTTTGTTTGTGTGTAGATTTTCATTGATTCTATTGTATTTCTTTGTTCTACTGTGAATGCCTGCAAGAATATCAATCTCAGGGTAGTATCACATGACAGATATGTACTTTGATGATAATTTTACTTTGAACCTTGGACTTTGGTAGAGTATGCTAGAGGGGACTGGTGGAGGACCCCTGCTCCTATTGCCTTGCGTTGACTGCAGCAGCAAGGAGGCGGTGAAGTCAGGCATAGAACAGTGCAGCTCATGAACAAATCCTTCAGCCCTTAATGCCTGTGCTGACCACGATGCCAATTTAAGCTACACATCTGCCTGCAGATAGTTTATATTCCTCTGCCAAAATGCCTCTAAAATGTTTCTATTACATCTGCTTCCTCCACTAAACCTGAAAGCACCTAACCACTACCTGTGTGAAATAACTTGACCCACACATCAACCTTTGAACTTTCCCCTCTCACATTAAACCTGTGCCCTATAGTATTTGACACTTCCACCTTGGGATAAAGCCTTTGACTGTACCTATGCCTCACATAATTTTATGGACTGTCAAAATGCCTGTCAGCCTCCAGTGCTCAGAGAAAACAATCCATGTTTGCCCAACTCGTCAAAATACTTCCGGACAAGGAGCAACATAAGATATAGGAGCAGAATTGGACCATTTGGCTCATTGAGTCTGCTCCGCCATTTCATCATGGCTGATCCATATTTACTCTCAACCCCAGTCTCCTGCCTTCCCCCCTACTCTGTATCCCTTCATGCCCTGCCTAATCAAGAATCTGTCAACCTCTGCATTAAATATACATAAAGACCTGGCCTCCATAGCTGTCTGTGGCAATGAATTCCACAGATTCACCACTCTCTGGCTAAATAAATTCCTCCTCATGTCCATTCTAAAAAGACACCCCTCTATTCTGAGGCTGTGTCCTCTAGTCATAGACATTTCCACCATAGGAAACAACCTCTCCACATCCATACTGCCGAGGCTTTTCACCATCCGATACGTTTCAGTGACATCACCCCTCATTCTTCTGAATCCTAATGAATACAGGCCCAGAGCCATCAAATGCTCTTCATATGCTCTTCTTGGAATCATTTTCGTGAGATTCCTTTGGACCCTCTCCAGTTTCAGCATATCATTTCTAAGATAAAGAGCCCAAACCTGCTCCCAATACTCCAAGTGAGGCCTCACCAGTGCTTTATAAAATCTCAATTTTACATCTTTGCTTTTATATTCTAGTCTTCTTGAAATGAATACTAACATTGCATTTGCCTTCCTCACCACAGAATCAACCTTCAGGGATGATGGCAGAGCAGAAATGGGTAGGATTTCTGAAAGCAATTCAGAAGGCACAGGAAATATAGCACTTCTGGACCTATGGAATGCCATCAGCTTTGGTAGGTGGTTTCTCAAAGACAACACTCTCAGTTGCCAGTGTCACATTGCTGTCAGTGACATGATCAACACTGAAAGGTAAGTCCGGTGGCTATAATGTGTCCATCTTGTTGGATGCAATCAACTCAGGTGTGATCTTTGGTTGATCATCCAGTATCTGGTCCACATGACATCTCTATGTCTGATCTCCACTGTGTACATCAATGGTCCAGTTCTTGTTGCTGTCCTACCAGGTGTCCACTTGTCTTCCCAGAAATCACACACTAGGACTTCCTGTCCAATCTCAAAAATCTCGCTGAGAACTCTAGAAACATAGGGTTACCATGAGCTGGCCATCCTTGCATGGTGATTTCATAGACTTTTTGACAATGTCGGGTTATTCCTTGTTTCTCTTTGCATTTCAGCATCTGTTACCGGCAACTGGTCCACCAATGCAGTGTGGAACACCTCTGCTGGGTCACAGTATGAAAACTTTTCTTTTTCAGTTGCCATCAGTGGAAGACGTGATAAACCATCAGCAATGCTATGTTGTTTGCTACCCTTGAATTCTATGTCATAAGGGTGGCCTCCTAGGAATAATGCCCAACACTGTAATTGGGTAGCAGTCATCACTGGAATTCCCTTCCTGGGATACAAAATGAACACAAGGGGCTGGTGATCTCTCAGTAGCACAAACTTTTATCTGTAGTGGTAGTTGTGGAACTTCTTTATTCCCCAGACTAGACTAAGGGCCTCTCAGTCGACCTGTGCATAGTTGCGTTCTGTGCTTGTCATTGATCTTGAAGCAAACGCAATCAGGGCATTCAGATCCATATTTCATAATGTGTGATAAAACAGCTCCAATGCCATAAGAGGACGCATCACACACCAGTCTGATGGATAGCGATGGGCGAGCAGTTCATTGGTTTCCTTGAATGCTTGAATCCTTGAATCCTTGAATTGCATTCAATGGGTGCAGCATTGTAGAAATGTTTGGGAGAACCTGGTGGTAGTAATTTACAAGGCCCAAGTTTGACCTGAGTTGCAACACATCTTCTGATTTAGGTGCCTGTAGCACTGCTTCAGTCTCCTCTTGTGACTAGTGTAAACCATGCTTGTCAGTGACATGTCCACTACATGAGATTTCATTCTTGAAAAACTCACATTTCTCTCTCTTTGGGTGTAGATCTTACTCCCTCAGCGAGGTAAACAGTTTAGCAAGCTTCTGGAGGAGCCCTTCATCATTCTTTCCAGTCATTGAGTTCCTGGGATATTGTGGAGCACCTGGTCCATTGCTCTTTGCCAAATTGCTGGAGCTGATGTGATGCCAAAGACGAGACGATCACCCTTTGACTGCTTCCTTTTGTAAAATCTAAATCTCTCAGCTTTTTCCAGTGGTTTAAGGCTCAAGTAATTTTGTAAAATTGTAACAATTTTGTTGAAGGTCCTGTTCGCTGGCTTTTCAAGGATTACTAAGTTGCATAAGAAACTGTATGTTCTTGCACCCATTAAGTTAAGTGGCGGGGGGGGGCTTTCTTTTGATCAACCACTTCATTCAATTTACAGTACAGTTCAACCTTCTTGATATACAACTCCCAGCCTTCATTAGTGCTATCAAATTCATCAAATTTCCTGGCTGAAGCCATCGGCACATTATTTTCACTTTAACTTTGCTATCTGCACCTTTCGTTGTATACTATGCACTGTCACTTATGTGTCCCTTTGATAGCATCCATGATGGTCTTCTTCGTACCGTTTAATTCTTTCCTCTTGCTGTTTTGTACCATAACTGTTGGTGCAGTTGATGATATTCTCTGACATTCAGGTTTGTACTCATCGCCAATTTGTTGTGTCTGTCCAACTAAATATCAATTAAATAAAAGCACGCACAAGGGAGATGGCTTTTACTGGTGTATCCACATTGCAATGAGAGAGAGAGAGAGAGAGAGAGAGAAAACAATACACATGTGTAGACAACAGATCAATACTCATGTTCATACATAGTGTTGAGTGGAGTTATTGCTCTAAAAGAAATAGGCCGATGACGTGACCCTAAATACTAGGCCTCGAACTCTAGTCTCACTGATTCATGAACTCAGGGTATTATGGGAACTCGTTCCCCATGCCTGCATGGAACTCCAACTCTGGAACCGATTGACAAGTCACTGATCTGGGGGTGGTTCCCTTGTAACCTCTCTGCCAGCCTCACTTCCAACAAAAGCCAACAATGCCACATCTGCCTCACTGGCCTTCAAATGTGGAGTGGAGACTTAGACTCTGGCCTGACCTTTAATATCCTCACATCCCTGTCCCTAAACCGTAACCTCACCCCACCTCTCTGAAGACAAAACCATCCTTACGAACCTAAAATATAATTAAAATACAGCGACATTTTCAAAGCTCCTGATTGGCTGTGGAATACATAGACATGATCAGCCAAAGGCAGCATCAGGCGGCTCATGCTTTTCAGCGGGAGCCTCCGGCTTCATAATTTGGCTCCTTCAAATGGAATTGCATTTTTGCATCAACTTGAACTCCCTCTCCACAGTGGCATCCATACTGGACTTCCAGGAGAGTGGTCCCAGATCTGAATCCGGCCGGCTCCTTGCCTGCTTTCCATCCGTGCTTCAACCTCATAAAAAACAGACAAAATGCCAAAGAAATGGCAAGGTTACTACTCGATGCGCCACGACGCTTGGAAAGGAACAATAACATCAACCCGAACTGTGACTTATTGTACTCAATGGTAGGAAGCCAGATTAGAATCAATGTTTTGGGAAATGATTCGGGTGGATCTCCTAACGATTTCAGTAATAAAAAGTAGTAGAAACCTAACCACGAGGAAATCTGCAGATGCTGGAAATCCAAGCAACACACACAAAATGCTGGTGGAACGCAGCAGGCCAGGCAGCATCTATAGGAAGAGGTACAGTCGACGTTTCGGGCCAAGACCCTTCGTCATGAAGGGTCTCGGCCCAAAACGTCGACTGTACCTCTTCCTATAGAAACCTAACTTTGGATTTCTTCCAAATGCTCACCAGAGGCTGACAAGGAATGTTCCCAGTGATAGAGGTTACAAGATGATAAGAGGCATAGATCGAGTGGATAGCCAGAGACTTTTTCCCAGGGCGTAAATGGCTATTATGAGGGGCCATAACTTTAAGGTGATTAGAGGAAAGCATAGGAGGGATAAGTTCTTTACACAGAGAGTGGTGGGTGCATGGAATGCTCTGCCATGGATGGTGATGGACACAGATACTTCCAGGGCATTTAAGAAACTCTTAGATAGGCACATGGATGATAGAAAATAGAGGGCTATGTAGGAGGGAAGGGTCTAATTGATCTTAGAGTAGGTTAAAAGGTTGGCACAACATGATGGGCCGAATGGCCTGTACTATGCTGTAATGTTCTATGTTCTATATTCCAGTGTGGGCACGTGGCCAAGTGGTTAAGGCATTGGACTAGCGACCTGAAGGTCGTGAGCTCGAGCCCCAGCCCAGGGAATGTGTTGTGTCCTTGAGCAAGGCGATGACACTGTTGCCAAGCTGTATAGGTCCTAATGCCCTTCCCTTGGACAACATTGGTGTCGTGGAGAGGGGAGACTTGCAGCACGGGCAGCTGCTGGTCTTCCATACAACCTTGCCCAGGCCTGCGCCCTGGAGAGTGAAGACTTTCCAGGCGCAGATCCATGGTCTCGCAAGACTAACGGATGCCTTTCTATATTCCATGAATCCACAGAGTTTATAGAAAGTTACCTAAAAGGAATATAGTTCAAATTTGGGGAGGACTGCAATCTAAGGTTCTGCTACTACTAGACACTGAGGGGTTACAGTATATCCCTGATAAGAACTTCTCATTTACTTCACAGAAGCATTTCTGAAAGAGGAAACACAAGTGGCTTTGATGCATTATAAATAGAATGTATTAGTTTGATGGCAGAATGAATGTATTGATTTGATGACACTCTGAATGTAAAGAAAGGCCTGTACTGATTGCATTGTGCAGTCTGTGTTTATTTTTGTGAATAAAGTTTATTTTTAAAATAAAAAAAAATTACCAAGCTGATCACAGACAAAGTGCAATCATTTTGACATCAGTGAAGACTGTTCAATGCAGAAACAATGATCTAGCAGTGTAGAGAATGGCAGGTTGGTAGAGTCAGAGATAGACAGCATGAAAATACGTCCTTCAGCACAACTCATTGATGCCAATGACGCTGACTACTTGGGCTAGTCACTTTTTACTGCATGTGGCATAGATCCCTCTAAACCTTTCCTATTGATATAGCTGTGCCAATGTCTTTTCAATGTGATAATTGTATCCTTCTTTACCACAACCGGCAACTCATTCCATGAACCCATCACCCTCTGTGAGAAAAAGTTGCCCCTCAGATTCCTTTAAAATCTTTCCCCTCTCACTTTAACCCTATGCTATCTAATTTTAGACTACCCTAACCTGGGAAAAAGATTGTGACTACCTACCCGACCTATGCCTCTGATGATTTTATTAACCTCCATAAGCTCATGCTTAACCCATATTAGGATACGTTTCAGGAAAATAAATTGCAACTTATCCAGTCTCTCCTAATAGTAGCTACCTAGTTAATAACCTAGAAGGCTAGACTAATGATCTGGAGGGATACAGTCAAACTTCATCTCACTCAGCCTTTCAAGCCTACTCTGCTATTCAATATGACCAAGGCCAATCCACTGCCTCAATATCACATTTCCTACTCCTTCACCACACCTCTTGATGTCTTTTGTGTCCAGTGACCTGTCTATCTTCTTAAAGAATTCAATTTATTAAATAGTGTGAAAGGAAAAACTGGAATAAAAGTAAATTTATTATGAAAGTACATATAGGTCACCATATACAACACCGAGATTCATTTTCTTGCAGGCATACACAGTAAATCCATAATAAGATAATAACCATTATTGAATAAATGAAAGATCACACCAATTAAGGGTTAAACTATTTTGTAAAAGACAATAAACTATGCAAATACTGGATATCATATCTTAATGCATGCATTTCTAAATGACAATAAACGAGGACTGAGTGTCCTCATAGTCTAATCTAAAATACAAAAAAGAAAGAAATGATAATAAATAAATAAACAACAAAGATCGAGAACATGAGATGAAGAGTCCTTGAAAGTGAGTTTGTGGGAACACTTCAATGATGGGCAAGTGAAGTTGAGTGAAGTTATCCTCTTTAGTTCAAGAGCCTGATGGTTGAGGGGTTATAACTGTTCCTGAACCTGGTGATGTGAGTAAGTGTGATATCACTAGGTTGAACTGAAACCTATTAGAAATACAGATGTGCTCAGTCTTTTAAAGTGAGAGGTGGTAGAGAATGGTTTATGTTTGATTAACTCATCATGATATACAAACATGATGGTTCTGTCTCAGTCCTGCTCACCCGACCTGGATCATCTCGCTGACAAATGTCATCCTTTTTATCTGCCGCAGGAGTTTTCTGCCATCATCCTGGTGGTAGTGTACATTCCACTTCAGATCAATGTCAGGCAGGACTGGAGGAGCTGAGCACCATGATCAACAGTCACAAAACAGGGCACCTTTGATGCCCTCCCTATCGTTGCCGGGGATTTCAACCAGGCCAGCCTGAAGAAGTCTCTGAACAACTACCACCAACATATCACCTGTGGAACCAAAAGAGCCAACACTCTTGACCATCAAGAACGCCTACTGCGCATCTGTGCCATCCACACTTTGGAAAGTCCAATCACCAGCCTGTACTTCTACTCTCACCGTATGGGCAGAGACCAAAGACCACAGCACCAGTGGTGAGGATGAATAAAGTATGGTCAAGGGAGGCGGAGGAGTGTTTACAAGACTGCTTTGAGTTGGTGGACTGGACAACATTCAGGGATTCACCTGAGTCTGAATGAATATGTCACAGTTGTCACTGACTTCATCAGGACCTGTGTGGATGAGCGTGTGCATTCGAGAACGTATTAGACATACACAATCCAAAAACTGTGGATGAACCAGGAGCTTTGTAGTCTTCTGTGGGCTAGCTGTGTGGCATTCAAGACCAGTGATCCAGAACTATACAAGAAGTCTAGGTATGAACTATGGAAGGCTATATTAAGTGCGGAGAAACAAATTCTGATTGAGGTTGAAGACAGAATCAGATGCATATCAGCTCTGGCAGGGTATGCAGGCCATTATATCCTACAAAGCAAACCCTTACACCGTGAATGGCTGTGATGTTTCACTCCTGGGTGAGCTCAATGCCTTTTATGCACGCTTCGAAAGGGAGAATAAAATTATACCTGTGCAAATCCCTGCAGTATCTGATGACCCTGTGATCCCTGCCTCAGAGGTGAACATCAGAACATCTTTCAAGAGGGTGAATCCTCGCAAGTCATCAGACCCTGGTGCTGTACCAGCTGGTGAGTATGTTCAAGGACATCTTCAATCTCTCCCTGCTGTAGTTGGAGGTTCCCACCTACTTCAAATGGGTGACAATCATACCAGTGTCCAAGAAGAGCTGGGTGAGCTGCCTCAATGACTATTGCCGAGTGGCAATTACATGTGCTTTGATGAAGTGCTTTTAGAGGCCGGTCCTGGCTAGAATCAACTCCTGCCAAAGGAGTTGAACCCACGGCAATTTGCCTATTGTCACAATAGGTCTACAGCAAATGTAATCTCACTGGCTCTCCACTTGGCCTTCGGTTGCCTGGACAGTAGTAATACCTACATCAGGCTGCTGTTTATTGATTCCAGCTCAGTGTTCAACACAATCATACCCTCAGTTCTAATCAACAAGCTCAGAAGGTGGAACCTCTGTACTTCCTTCTGCAGCTGGATGCTTGACTTCCTTATAGGAAGACCACAGTCTGTGTAGATTGAAATTAACATCTGCTCCTTGCTGACAATTAACACTGGCACACCTCAAGGCTGCGTGCTTAGCCCACTGCTCGACTATCTCCACACTCGTGACTGTATAGCTAGGCACAGCTCAAGCCTCATCTATAAATTTGTCGACTACACAACTATTGTTGGCAGAATTTCAAATGGTGACAAGGAGATGTACAGGAGTGAGATAGGTCATCTGGTTGAGTGGTGATGTAACAACAACCTTGTGTTCATTGTCAGCAAGACCAAGGAATTGATTGTGGACTTCAGGAAGGGGAATTCGAGGAAGCACGCACTAGTCTTCATCGAGGTATCAGCAGTGGATAGAGTAAGCAATTTCAACTTACTGGGAGCCAACATCTCTGAAGATTTATCCTGGCCCAATATATTGATGCAATTACAGAGAAGTCCATGACAGCAGCTATATTTCATGAGGAGCTTGAGGAGATTTGATACAGTATGTCACCAAAGGCACTCACAAATTTCTACAGATGTACTGTGGAGAGTGTTCTAACCGGATGCATCACCATCTGGTGTGGAGGGGCCACTGCACAGGATCGGAAGAAGCTGCAGAAAGTTGTAAACTCAGCCAAGCTCTATCATGGGCACTAGGCTCCTCAGTATCGAAGACACCTTCAAGACACCTTCAAGTGGGTGCCATCAATCATTAAGGACCCCCATCACCCAGGACATGCCCTCTTCTCATTACTACCATTAAGCAGGAGGTGCAGAAGCCTGAAAACATGCACTCAATGTTTCAGGTACAGCTTCTTCCCCTTTGCCATCAGATTTCTGAATGGGCATTGAACCCATGAACACTACCTCACCATTTTCCCCTCTTTTTGTACTAATTTAATTTAACAGTTTTATGGATATATATATATATACACACACACATATATACACACACTTAATACAATTTATAGTTATTATTATTATGTGGTGTAATGTACTGCTGCCACAAAACAACCAACTTCACAACATATGCCAATGATATTAAACCTGATTCGAATTGCGATTATAAAATGCCTTTTAGGAAAAGAACTGTAGCAACAAACCTGACTTCTGGAATTTGGATTGAATTAGTTTATCATTGTCACATGCACTGAGATACAGTGAAAAGCGTTTGATTTGCATGTCATCCTGACGGATCATGCCAGACCTAAGTGCATTGAAGTAATCGTAGAAATCCCTTTTGTATCATGGTTCTTTGCTAGAAGATAATGCAAGAAAAACTGTAGCAAATTTGACATTGGATTTGGACATAGCAAAATGCACCAATGAACTTTGGATGATAGTGAAGTCCTCCAAAATCCAACTGCCAACTCCAGTCTCTCACCAAGACCTATCCACCAGTTCCCATGTACTGACGAGTTTACTTGGTGCTTGGTCTAACAGGAATAACAATTCATGAGCATTTGGGGGCAGCATGGTAACCTGCAACCCTGGTTCAATTCCGCCACTGTCTGTAAGGAGTTTATACTTTTTCCTGCTTACTGCAAGGGTTTCCTCCAGGTGCTCCGATTTCCTCCCATGTTCCAATGTTGTAAGTTAATTGGTCACATGAGTATACTTGAGTATCGTAGGCTAGTTGAGCCTGGAAGCCTGTTACTATGCTGCATCTCTAAATGAAATAAAGCAATAACTATACTCTACAGTATATATTGTAGCACCTTAACTGTAGCCAGAACATCCTAAGGTATTTTCACTGGGATGTTATTAGGCAAAAACTGACAGCAAATTACATAAAAAGACATTAGGGCAAATAAGAACATAAGCAGTGAAGAGCAAGTGCAGGCCACTCAGCCCCTCAAGCATGCTATGCTGTTCAATAAGACCATAGCTGTTCTGCCCACACCTCATCTCCCCTTCTGTTTCCCATAGCCCTCAGTTCCCTGATCTTTTATCTGCCTCCACTTCATCTGTCCAAATGATCCAGCTTCCACAACTCTCCAGGAGAGAGAATTTCAGAGATTCACCACCCTCCATGAAAAGACAAGTCAGCATGTGGGAAATGTATGTTGTCAATGGACAGTGGAGAGGTCAAGGAAAGGGATTCCAATGTGTAGGACCCCAGCAGCTGAATACATGGTTGTAGACAGTGGAACTTTAACAGAACAGTATCTTGTTTGGAACATGCCTAATGCTTTTCATTGAAAAACTGGTATATTGATTTATTGTACCAAGATACAATGAAAAACTTGCCTTACATACTGTTCATACCGATTAAGATAATGTAAGATAAAACTTTATTTATTCCGAAGGAAATTATTGTTGCAAGATTGTTCAGTCAGAAATATATACTTTAAAATATAAACTGTAAGCATTGAGGTATGAAAAAGATACAAAGTGTGCATTAAAAATTAAAGATAAAAGATTAATTAACTACAACAGTACATTGAAGTAGTACAAGGGGTTACGATTTCGTAACGTACCAGCAACAAGAGATGACAAATTGAGTCAGGTTTTAATATTAAAACCATTATATTTACTTACATATACTCAAAAATATAGAAAATTAAACAAACTACTTTCTTAAACAGAAGTTAACAGTGTTATGCGTCTATAGCTCCCTTACAGTCAAACTTAGAACCCGTTCTTAACAAATCTTACTCAAGCACAGTCTTAAAGTGGCAGTTCAGAGAGTCCCAGTAATTCACAAAATAGGTGAAAGGAGAGACTTGTGGATTCACAGTGCAGCAACGAGGCGATCACGACGAATTCCAAAGATACCATGGCTAGCGAATGAAGAAACAGTTACCAAAGATCCCAGCTGAGGAATACTGCTCTGAAGTTCACGAAGAGCGATTTCATGAAGTGACTGTCACGAAATCCACACCCATGGATCATACGAAGGACAGACACAGTGCACAGTGTGCCGCTGATTAACCCAATCCTTTGGGTATGGGTAAGCATTAGAATTTACCCTTCTCGATTGTGAGCTGTTTCGTGATAGCTCAATGTCCGCAATCTTTACTCTCTCTCTGTTTCCTTCGACTCCTTCCCAGCACTATGCCCACACTTCTTTTATACCGTCGGCATACGTCAAAAGGTAATGCTCACAGATACAAAACTGTGGACTCCCTGTAAAATGAAACTGGGGACACGTGATGCCCACAGTAAATGAAACTATGGACTCCCAGGAAAATGAAACTGTGGACACGTAACAAAGGTAAAACAATAAAAGAATGTAGAAGAAAGTGCAGTGCAGGCATGCAATAAAGTACAAGGCCACAATGAGATAGATTGTAAGGGCAAGATTTATCTGCCTCCACTTTAACAAAGCCCAAATGATCCGGCTTCCTCGTTGAGAGATGTGTCCAGTCATAATGTAAAAGATTATGATGGAATATACTTCAGCTGCTCGTCCATTCCCAGTTTACCTCATGAGCTTCCAGACCTCCTATGAATCAGGAAAAGGCTGCAAACACTCAGGAGGTCATCTGAGGAGAGAGAAACAGTTAATATTTTAGGTATGGAACCAATGTCCATGTGTTTGAATGGTTAGAATGAGAGGGATCAGAATCAGAATCTCTTTTATTATCTGACATACAGTTTTCATGAAATTTGTTGCTTTGCTGTTTTGAGGTCAGCATACAGAACCAAGAGTTAAAATAAATTAATAAATATAAATAAGGAAATAAATAGTAATAAATAGGTGGATAAATAAATAAATGAAGAATGGATCTTGCCCAGTGGAAGTTGCTTAGCCTACCCATCCTTCTATCTGATAATTTATTGGTTTACTATTGTCACATGGACCAAGGTAGAGTGAAAAGCTTGTCTTGCATAATGTTCATACAGATCAAATCATTAAACAGTGTATTGGGGTGTAATAAGGGAAAACAACAATGAATGAAGAATAATGTATAACAGCTACAGAGCAAATGCAGTTCAGATAAATACTAAGGTACAAGGTCATAACAAGGTAGATTGTGAGGTCAAGATTCCATCTTATTATCTTAGGGAATCATTGAACAGTCTTATAACAGTGGGATAGAAATTGCGCTGGAGCCTGGTTGTATCTGCTTTCAGGCTTTGGTATCTTCTGCCCAATGGAACGGAGAAAAGAGAATATATGGGGTGGGTGGGAGCTTTGATTATACCGAGGGGAGAATGATTTTTGTAATGTCTTGACCTGTGTCCACTCTCTGCAGTTTCTTGTGGTCACAGGCACAACAATTGCCATACCAAGCTGTGATGCATCCAGATAGGATAATTTTTATGGTGCATTGGTAAAATTTGGAAAGATTCAACAGAGACTTACTAGATTTCTTTAGCTTCCTGGGAAGTAGAGGCTTTGGTGAGCTTTCTTGACCATGGCATCTACATCGTTGGAATGGAACAGGCTATAATGTTTGCTCCTAGGAACTTGAAGCTCTCAACCCTTTCAGCCTCAACACGATGGATGTAGTCAATGACCTGCTCTTCTATTTTGCTGACATTGAGAGGGAGGTTGTTGTCATGACACCATGTGAATAGGCTTTCTATTTCGTTCCTGTACTTTGACTCACCTGCAAACTTGGAGATGGAGCCAGAACAGAAAATGACCATCCAATCATGAGTGTACAGGGAGTAGAGTAGCAGGCTGAGGGTGCAACCTTGTGGAGCACTAGTATTGAGAATAATTGTGGTGGAGAAGTTGCTACCTATCCTTACTGATTGCAGTCTTTTGGACAGCAAGTCAAGGATCCAGTTGCAGAGGGAAGCCTTGAGTCCCAGGTATTGGAATTTGATGATGAGTTTGCTTGGAGTTATGATATTGAAGATGGAGCTGTAGTCAATTGTCACACAAAGAGTGATCTGCCATTTTCTTGGTAAAACAAATATTTTACCAGCTGACATTAGTCTTTTGAATCAATCCATTACCAATAACTACAGATGTCATAGACATACAGCCAAGAAACAGTCTGTTCAGTCCATTGAGTCTGTACTAACCCTACATTAACCTTGTTTTATCCTCTCTGCATCCTATCACTTTTTCCCAGATTCCACCTTTTAGCTATACACCAGTAGGAAAATATAATTCAGGATTAGCTCACTAACTCAGCTGTTTCAATGAATGTGGGTTAAAGAAAACTGGAGAATTAAGAGGAAACCCATGCAGTCAGAGGGAAAATGTACCAGCTGCACATGAGCAGCACTAGAAGCCAAGATTGAACCCAGGTTTCTGGCACTGTAAGACAGCAGTTATACCAGCTGTGCCACTATGCCAATTACATTGGCCTGGACATTTATTACTGACTGGTTGACCAAACCTTTGGCATTGTGTTATTGCTACATAGTTTTTCACTTGTGAAACTTGATTCCATAGAGCACAGAGTGCCACTAAGCATTATCTTTAGGGACACTACCTGGAGATAACCTTCCATAGAAATTGTTTCAAATGGGACATGCATCTGTCTCCCATTTCGAGTTTTATAGTAGCTCATCTATTCAAATACAATATCTAGTGCCTTCTACAGAAAAATGGTAAAACCAGACATGGGAGATTAAAAAAGTGTAATGCAAACATACCATGATATATTGTTACCCAAACATTAGAGCTTAGACTGTTCTAGATTAGTTAGTGATACATCATGCTAACATATCTTCATTGATAAGACGACTACAACTTCCCAGAAACCGACATTCAAAATGGCATTTTTGTTGAAATTAGAGTTAATAAAAATCGTTCTGCCAAGGATTTTGATATGTTCTTCTTGTTCACCATATTATTCAATGTCAACTGGTGTGCCAGGAATATTTCTCACAGACGGAGAAAAGATTTCCCCGGGGCTGAAATACAAAAGGTAAAACATAAGTTATTCTCAGTAGTTTGCAGTTCTGAGGTCATGGCTGACCTTGGGTTGGAGAAATCCCGACCACAAGATCCACATTTGTGGCCAACCTTGTGAGAACACTGTTTCCCCAGGCTTAAGAAAGTCTTGGACAAGACCTTCCAGCATAATTTTACTCCACAAGTCGATAGCCGCTGTACTGGTCCAACTTCAAGAAAAGTTCCGCTAGCTGACCAAAAGTGCCCAGCGCGCATTGACGAGGAGGTAGAACTGTACGGCGTCCAAGAGAAAATATTGCCACTCACTGGAACATTAGAAAGCCACCTGATGAGCTGAGGTGCCTCTCCAATGCTTAGGAAGCCAGGTAAGCCAAATTTGCAAACTCCATTCTATGTAAATAAGTAACGTTTAGCTACTTATTTATGATAGCTGGCCCATCAAGGCCATGCCAGCTCGCCAAAGGCCACTCCATCAGTCCTCTTTCCTTTCTTATCTCCTGTAGCCTGTAACTTCCACTCTCTCAAATATCCATCAACTCTGATTTAACTTGGAACTGGTTTGTTATTGTCACATGCACTGAGATACCATGAAAAGCTTACCTACCCTCAGAAGTGACTTCCAGCAGCAAATTATCCTGCACACAATGGAAACCCACACGTTCACAGAGAGTACATGCAAACTCGGCACTGAAAGCCACGTATTGGCCCTTTCAATTGTGTGATTAGATAATGCTGTTTAGGGAAGGACTGTTTAGGGGCTTATGTTTTCTCTAATAAAATTGCAATTTGAGGGAGTCTTTTCAAAATACAAATAGGTTTAACATCTGGAAAAAATATTCCTGTTAACATCAGAGCTGAAGTCCAAGAGTCAGATATGTGAGGTCATTATTAAAAACTGGATTGAGAAATCTGGGGCAGTTTTCTGGTTCCAGAATGCATGGGTATGGAAACGTCGACTGTATCTCTTCCCATAGGTGCTACCTGGCCTGCTGCATTCTACCAGCATTTTGTGTGTGCTGCTTGAATTTCCAGCATCTGCACATTTCCTCATGTTTGAGTACAGGTTCTCAATGCAATTTAACTGGGAGAAGATAGGATACTGAGGAAGGATGAGTTGGCAGAGTTAGCTACAATAACTCTGTTGGGCTGATTGATATACTTCCAAACCATAACACATAAGTAATATGTATCTACACAGCAGCAAAAATTAAAAAGTATTCAGAAAATAAGGGGGAACAAAATGAATGTGTCACAAATATTTGACATATATATGTTTATTGTTGATTCAGGCAGTACATCAGAGTCGTTCAAAACATGATCCCACTCAGGGGACCAGTAAGAATTGAGAGTACAGAATAAAGCTTCAGGTTGAAACCTAGTGTGGTGATGGGGGAGATGTGGTGGTTTTGATAAGCTGAGATCCCATTTGTCAGTGAATGTGAAAGATGAATATACAGGTGTCCCCTGCTTTTCAAACGTTCGCTTTACGAAACCTCACTGTTGTGAAAGACCTACATTAGTTCCCCATTTTCATTAACAGAAGGTGTTTTCACTGTTACGAAAAAAAATCAGCGCGCGATTAAAAGCAGCACGCCACGCACCCCGAGCAGCCGCTGTCCCCTGGATTCGGAACTACATTCTCGCTGGCATTGCTTTAACACGTGCCTGTAAGCAGCCGTTAGCAAGATGAGTTCTAACGTATCGGAAAAGCCTGAAAGAGCTCGTAAGGGTGTTACACTATAACGTAAAACTAGACATAATTAAGCGTTTTGATCGGGGTGAACAAGTAAGGACAAAGTGAGTTTGACTTGTGGAAGTTGACGAAGATGATGTTGAAGAGGTTTTGGCATCCAATGACCAAGAAATGATAGATGAAGAGCTGATGCAATTGGAAGAGGAAAGGATAACAATCGAAACCGAATGCAGCAGCCAACTGACCGAAAGTGACTGCGTGAGATTTTCGCTGCAATGATAAAGTACGACTTTAATTTTGAAAGGGTACATCGGTTTAGGGCATATTTGTAAGATGGTTTGAGTCTTACAAAGAACTGTATGGTCTAAAAATGTGCAAAGCTAAGTAGTCAAACAAGCATTCCACATGAGACACAGCAGATGATGAACCTCGACCTTCAACATTGAGGTGGGCAGTCATCAGAGAAGACGACCTGCCTGCCCTAATGGAAACAGATGACGATGAGATGACACCCTTGTGTCCCACCACCCCAACCCCCAGACCACGGACAGATTCCGATTCGCGGAGAATGCAGCGGTAGCCGGGAGGCACACAGCACATCTTTAAGAAAATAGTCGAAATAAACAAGCTAATTAATTAGGTGCTGCCCGGCATGTAATTGTCGGCCCAGATCAGAGGTGAATCCTTGTTTATTTCAGATTTTTTCTTAACGATCTGCTGTGTTCCTCCTGGCTACCGCTGTACCCCTGCATGCTTCGCAGATTGGTATCGGATCGCTGCCTGAAGGGTGGGGGCCACTGCACCACCCAGACTCCGACGACTCAGCCTAACACACCATCATCAGTGTGCTGGGCGCTGTCTTCCCGATTCCCGTAAGTGTACATACATTATTTCTACTTTATATAGGTTGTGTATTTTTACGTGTTATTTGGTATGATTTGGCAGCTTCATAGCTTAAAGGTTACTGGAGAGCGTTTTTGCCAACAGCGCTTGCATGAGATTTTCTGCCGAGAGCACTTGCACTGTGTTTTTGCTGAGAGCGCTTGCGTAAGATTTTCACTTAAATGAATGTGGAAAAGTATTTCTACTTTATATAGGCTGTGTATTTATCATATCATTCCTGCTTTTACTATATGTTACTGTTATTTTAGGTTTTATGTGTTATTTGGCATGATTTGGTAAGTTATTTTTGGGTCTGCAAATGCTCACAAAATTTTCCCATATAAATAAATAGTAATTGCTTCTTCACTTTACGACATTCCGGCTTACGAACCGTTTCGTAGGAACGCTCTACCTTTGGATGGCGGGGGAAACCTGTACATGTTATTCCTTTTTGCACCAACTACTATTACTTGATAACTGTTTGTCAGAAGCAGGTTACTAAAAGTTATGTCCACTTTCTTTAAGGACTGTTGATCACAAGTAACAGTGATCATCCTATACAAGATTCAGCAGGCTAATCCTGTCAAGTAACCTGAACTTTATAAGGAAGGTACCAAGACTGAGTGATTGAACAGGCTGGAGCTTTTCTCAAACTATGAGAAATTGAATCTCATCCCAAAACGTCAACTGTTTATTCCCCTAACCTGCTGAGTTCCTCCAACAGTTCGTATGTTGCTATGAATTTCAGTTAATGTTTCAAGTTGGTGACCTTTCATCAGATCTGCTCTGAAACATTAATTCTGTCTCTTCCTCCATAGATACTTCAGTTCTGCTACCATTGCCTGCCTTTTGCTGGCATGTTGCAGTTTATGCTCCTAGAGAACTTCATATCTGCAGCAGCCTTGGCGCCATTATATTTAGTCCTTAACATACACTCAGTGTCCACGTTATTGGGTCCTCATTCTTCTAAGCCTTGGCAAGTACAGGCCCAGAGCCACTAACCCATTCATTTCTGGAATCATTCTCATGAACGTCCTCTGAACCCTCTACAATACCAACATGTCTCTTCTTACTGCTTGTGATATTCCAAGTGCAGTCTGGCCAATGCCTTATAAAGCCTCAGCATGACATCCTTGCTTTTATATTCCAGTCCTCTTGAAGTGAATATTAACATTGTATTTGCCCTCTTTACCACCGATTCAACTTGCAAGTAAACCTTTAGGAAATCCTGCATGTCTCCCAATTTCGTTTGCCCTTGTGATTTCTGAATTTTCTCTGTGTTTAGAAAATAGTCTATACTTTTATTCCTTCTACCAAAGTGCATGACCATATACTGCCCAACACTATTTTCCATCTGCCACATTTTTGCCCATTCTCCTACTCTGTCTAAGTCCTTCCGCAGATCCCTGCTTCCTCAACATTGCCTGCCCCTCCACATATCCACATATTTTTGTATCTTCTGCAAAATTGGCCACATAGCCATCAATTCTGTCATCCAAATCATTGACATATAACATGAAAAGAAGTGGTCCCAGAATCGACCTCTGCAGAACACAGCAGCCAACCAGAAAAGGCTCCTGTTATTCCTCCTCTTTACATACCTTGTCCCAAATATCTTAGTAGAATAAGTTTAATGAGAAAGGAGTTAAAGACCATTGCTTCTCATTTCTTTGAGAGGTATTTTAGGTACAGTGTGACCCATGATTTGCAGAGGAAAAACTCAAGCGAATAGACAAGACAGCTATCAGTAAATTAAACAATTGTACTAATGGAAAAATAGTCTTTATACATCTTTGTAATTCAGTAATTTAAACTGGAAGATGAGCTGCAGAACCTGAAAGGACATCAGATTTCTTCTTCCTTCCTTTATACAGAAGAAAGTTGATGGTTGGGTTTGGATAAGCCTCAAGGCAGAAGGATAGAAATCATCTGGCTATCATGTGAAAGTCATTTTGTTCATTACAACAGTCAATAACAATTGAGGCATTATAATCTATGAAAAATATCTTTCATGTCATCTGTGGTTAGGAGGAGATTATGGAAGGGTGCTGAAAAACTCAGTAAAAAGTTTAAGTGTCGAGTGCTCATGGAATGTGAAATATTTTCTGAAAGAGACCCTGGAATAAATTGATCAAAATAATCAGTAAGATAAAAGAAAAAATGCATTTATTGTTCTCAGATATCATAACTCCATGAATAACTTGGGTATGTAAGTATAACAAAGTGGAAGAGAGCAGCTCAGTGAATAGGATAGAGAGAGAACAGTTCATTTCTGGTTCCTGGTAAATTGGTGTGAGGGATGTGTTACTTCGCAACGTACCAGCAGCAAGAGATGACAAATTGAGCCAGGATTTAATATAAAAACCACTGTATTTATTTACATTTACTCAAAAGTATAGAAACTTATAACAACTACTTTCTTAAACAGAAGTTAACAGTGTTATGCATCGATAGCTCCCAAACAGTCAAACTTAGAACCTGTTCTTATCAAATCTTACCCAAGCACAGTCTTAAAGTGGCAGTTCAAAGAGTCCCAGTAATTCAAGAAATAGGTGAGAGGAGGGACTTGTGGATTCACAATGCGGCGACAAGGTGATCATGACGAATTCCAAAGATTCCACAACTAGCGAATGGAGAAACAGTTATCGAAGATCCCAGTCTAGGAATACTGCTCTGAAGTTCACGAAGAGCAATTTCACAAAGTGACTGTCATGAAATCCACAGCCATGGATCATACGAAGGACAGACATTTTTCCACAATGCACAGTGTGCCGCTGGTTAATCCAATCCTTTGGGTATGGGTAAGCATTAGACTTTACTCTTCTCAATCGTGAGCTGTTCCTGGATAGCTCAAAGTCTGCAATCTTCACATTCACTCTCTTTCCTTCGACTCCTTCTCAGCACTGTCCACATTTCTTTTAAACCGTCGGCACACATCATAAGGTAACGCTCACAGAAACAAAACTTTTGTCTCTCAGTCAAATGAAACTGGGGACATGTGACACGCACAGTAAACGAAACTATGGACTCCCAGGAAAACGAAACTGTGGACACGTAACACCTTCCCCCAAGAAGAGAAAATTTTGATCTGTAAGAGCAAAATTTTAACTACAATCTACAATATTTGGAACAAAACATATACGGTTATCATACAGCACACTACAAACTAATACAACATTTTGCAGAAACATATACAAATAGTAAATTCCACTCCATTATTAAAATTACATTGCAAGTTTAACATCTGCGTCGCAGCTTTTGCCTTTCCAGATGTTAATCAACTACATTATCCTTGCCTTTAAGGTGAGTTATCATAATCATACCACAAAATCAATCTTCATTGTTGAATTAGAGTTTCATTAACCATTTTCTGACATATACACAGGGTCTTGTTCAGTAATTCTACATTTTTCTATATTCATGTGATATGGATGCTGTTTGATAGGTGTAGTATGACTGACATCCACATCATGTAAAGTTACTGTGGTTCATTTTGGAACATCAGGAAATAAATTTTTAGAGTTTAAAATTAACTGTTTCATCTGTTCTCTCTGCTGTGGCTGTCAATGAGCTAATTTCTTATCAATGTTTTGTAAAACAATTGAATTTGTTAGTCGAACTGAGACAATGTTTGGCTTGAAATTAGCCTCAGATGCATCATTTGATGGGTTCCCAGGGAAATCAAACCCATTTGTTTTGACAACAACACTCACAGCTGGTGCCTGCTCTTCAAAATCTGGTTTCAACATGTTTATATGTACCAACTGTGTTGGCTTTTGTCAATCTGGTGTCTTGACTAGAAAATTCACATCATCTATTTTAGACACTATCTCATAAGGTCCATGAAACTTAGCTTGTAGAGGGTTTGTTTGTGCAGGAAACAAAACAAGCACCTTATCTCTCAGCTTGAATGACCTCATTCTGGCTTGTTTATCATACCAAGTTTTCATTCTTTCCTGGGCTGATTTTAAATTTTCCTTTGCTAGGTTGCAAGCTCTTTGCAATTTGTCCTTGAACTTCAAAACATAATCTAGCAAATTAACATGCAGGTCATTGTTAACCCACCGTTCCTTTAACAATGCCAAAGGTCCTCAGACCTGGTGACCAAACACGTTCAAAGGGACTAAAGCCTAGAGACTCTTGTACTGACTCCCTTACTGCAAATAAATGCAAATGAACTCCCTCATCACAATCCTTCTTATTTTCAATACAGAATCCTAATCATGGTTTTGAGGGTAGAATGGAATCTCTCTAAGGCCCCTTGGGATTCTGGATGATACGCAGATGACGTAATCTGTTTGGCTCCTAGTTTGTAAGCTATCTGCTGGAATAATCCTGACATAAAATTACTCACTTGATCAGACTGAATTTCTTCAGAAAACCAAATAAAGTAAAAAACTTTACAAGAGCCTTCGACACAGTTTTGGCTTTTATATTTCTGAGAGGTATTGCCTCTGGAAGTCTAGATGCTGTACACATAATAGCAAATACCGATGACCAGATTTAGTCTTTGGCAATGGGCCAACGCAATCCACAATAACTTTAGAAAAGGGGTCACCAAATGTAGGAATAGGCCGCAGTGGGGCCACTGGGGTGACCTGATTAGGTTTACCCACAACCTGACAAGTGTGACAAATCCTACAAAGTATTGTAACATCTTTCCTTAAACTAGGCCAGAAGAATTGTTTTAAAACTTTGTTCACAGTTTTCTTCACACCTAGATGGCCACCCAAGGGTGTACTGTGGTTAAAATCTCATTCCCATAGGCTTTAGGAATTACAACCTGGTGAACAATTGATTATTCCTCACTTGCAAGAAAATCAGGTGGTCTCCACTTCCTCATTCACACTCCATCTTTGAAATAATACTCTACTGGCACTTTATCAATCTCCTCACCTGAGAGAGCTTTTTCTCTTCAAGCTTCAATCTCAGGGTCTCTGCTCTGTTCTGCTATGAATTCCTTCCTAGACAGAGATAATTCTTTATTATCAGATTTAATACTTGGATCCTGGTGAAACAATGAAGGCAGAAAAGTCCCTGACAAGTCATCAAAATCTGATTCCCTTTTTGGGCTATCATGAGTAGCTGAATCATGCTGCACAGGACCATCTGCATTGGCAAGTTCCTGTGCCCTAGCTTGAGTTACTGCGCATGAGGGATAAGTTTTAGGGTCTACCTTTGAATCATCATCGACTGGCTTAGTTGTCAGCTGCACTGCAGAAACAACTTTACCACCTGCTATGTCATTCCCTAACAACAAAGAAGTACCTTCCACCAGTAAACTGGGTCGTAGTCCTATTCTAACAAGTCCTGAAACTAACTCTGACTTCAAAATTACCTTGTGCGGAGGCACAGGAACAACGTCGCACCCAATACCTCGAATAAGACTTACCTCACCAGTGGCAGTCTCATCACCAAACTTTAGAACACTGTCTAATATAAGTGACTGAGAAGCTGCAGTATCTCGAAGGATTTTCACCGGTACTGGGGTTGACCCTTCCTTTACTGAAACAAACCCACCTGATGTAAAATGAAGGGATCCTTCCTAACCTGACCATACGTCTTAGCCTTTGGCAGAGCTTCATCAGAATGTTCAGAACCCTGTGACCAGGTTTCCTACAATAGTGACAAGTAGGACCAGAGGGTTTCTTCTTTCATTGTTTCCCTTCACCCTTACCTTTGGCACTAGACCCAGATTTGATTTCTGGTTTACCCTGAACATCCATGCTACTCTTTTGGAAGGTCTTACTCAGGGTAAACTTAAGCTTGTGGGTTAAGGCAAACTCATCTGCTAATTTAGCAGACTCTTACAAAGTGACAGCATCCTTTTCATCTAAATATGCCTTTATATCATTATGGACACACCTTTTAAATTCTTCAATTAAAATTAACTCTTGCAGTTTCTCAAAATTACCATCCACATTTCTAGATGTGCACCGTCTATCAAAACACACAGATTTCTCATAAGCAAATTCCTCTTGAGTCTAGTTCACAGATTTCTTCAAATTCCTAAACCTTTGCCTATAGGCTTCTGGAACCAGTTCATAGGCTTTAAGCACAGTCTGTTTCACAATCTCATACTTAGCTGTATCTTCAGTTGATAGGGCAGAATAAGCCTGTTGAGCCTTACCCTTAAATACACTCTGTAACAAGAGAGGCCATCTTCCTTCCGGTCAATTTAAGCTCTGAGCCACTTTCTCAAAATGCTGAAAGTATTTATCAACCTCAGTTTCATCAAATGGAGGGACCAATTTCACTTCCTGACTGGTAACAAACTTATCATCAGAGTCAAACGCTAGACCCCTTATCTGCAACTTCTCTATCTTCTCTAACTGAAACCTTTTTTGTCTTTCTGCTTCTTCCCTCTGTTTTTCTGCTTCTTCAGCTGCAAACCACCTCTGTTTTTCTGCTTCCTTAGCCTCAAGCTGTTTTTGTTTTAACTCAGCCTCGAACTGTTGCCGTCTTCGCCTATCCTCAGCCTCCATCTTTAGTTTTTCCAACTTGTACTGGAGATCAAGATCACTGGGTTTACTTTCAGGAAACCTTTCTAACTTCCTCTTCAAACTTCCTCAAACAAGTACAGTGCTCAGCTATTATTCTCTGAATCTGTACCTTTTTCATATCCTGTTTTACCGCAGTAAATCCCAGAACCTTAGCAATAGCCAACGAGTCATCGTTTCTGGCACCCCCTAATACCTTAGGGTCTGGCGATGTCAGAAATGCCCCAGTATCCATTGCTGCTAGTTTCCCCACACAAGTCAATCAAAACCGTAGTAGTCAATGAGATTGATAATCAATCAATCAATAATCTCCAATTTTGTTCATTTCACAGATGAGCCCACAATTTGTTATGATTTCGTAACATACCAGCAGCAAAAGATGACAAATTGAGTCAGGATTTAATATTAAAACTACTATACTTATTTACATTTACTCAAAAATATAGAAAATTAAATAAACTGTTTTCTTAAACAGAAGTTAACAGTGTTATGCATCTATAGCTCCCAAACAGTCAAACTTAGAACCCATTCTTAACAAACCTTACTCAAGCACAGTCTTAAAGTGGCAGTTCAGAGAGTCCCAGTAGTTCATGAGATAGGTGAGAGGCGAGACTTGTGGATTCACAATGCAGTAACGAGACAATCACGATGAATTCCAAAGATTCCACAACTAGCGAACGAAGAAACGGTTACAAAAGATCCCAGTCGAGGAATACTGCTCCGAAGTTCACTAAGAGCGATTTCACAAAGTGACTGTCACAAAATCCACACCCATAGATCATATGAAGGACAAACATGTTTCCACAATGCACAGTGTGCCGCTGGTTAACCCAACCCTTTGGGTATGGGTAAGCATTCGACTTTACCCTTCTCGACCATGAGTTGTTCCTGGATAGCTCGAGGTCTGCACTCTCTCTCTCTTTCCTTCGACTCCTTCTCAGCACTGCCCACATTTCTTTATACCGTCCGCATACGTCATTGGGTAATGCTCACAGTAAACAAAACTGTGGATTCCCAGGAAAACAAAACTGTGGACACGTAACAAGTGCAGTGAATCAGAGTCAGAATCAGGTTTATTATCCACTGATATAAATCATGAAATTTGTTGTTTTAAGGCAGCAGTACAGTGACATACATAAAATTTATTATGAATACACTAAGAAATATATATTTTAATAATTAAGTAAGTAGTGCAAAAAAGAGATCAAAAATAGTGGGGTAGGGTTCATGGGTTCATTATCCATTTTGAATCAGATGGCAGAGGGGAAGAAGCTGTTTCTTAAATACTGAGTGTGTGGCTTCAGGCTCCTATACCTCCTCCATGATGGTGGTAATGAGAAGAGGGCATGTCCTGGGTGGTGAGGGTGCTCAGTGATGGATGCTGTGTCGAAGAATGATGGCTTCAATGTCCAAGCCAATTGAGAAGATAAACATTAGTTGGGGTAAACTAGGCCCTATGAAACCAGTCTAGCCATTAGAGGAATTTATTGTGCTAATTCAGTAATAATATCCATGAAAAATGACCAAATCAAGGAGAATGTGACTTTTCTGAGCTGTTCTAATAAATAGTTTTTGCATAAAGAATGTTACATATTTTTGTGTTGAAAATTATATTAGAAATAACCCAATTGTTCATGCTTTAAACTGTTTTAATATTTGCCTTCAAACATTTTCTTTCTTTTTAAGGCTACAGTAGCTAAGCTTTTATCTTAATGTTTCTTTTACCGTTATAATAGGGTGTGAAGGATGCAATGCTCACAAAACACATGTCATTGGAAATCTAAAAATGTAAGCACTGCAGATGGTTAAGGAATCTTGATGTAGTCATACCTTGGCTTGTTATATTTCAAAAAACTTCCCTCAGGTCTAGCACAATAGCAGCTGCACTTTACATCTCCCTGAAAGTGGTGACACAAGCAGATAAGGTGGTAAAGAATGTATAAGGCATGCTTGCCTTCACTGTCAGGTAATTGAGTATAAGAATCGGGATGTCATGTTGTGGCTGTACAAAACTTTGGTTACGTCTCATTTGGAGCATTGTGTTTGGCTCAGGTTTCTACAGCTTAGAATCAGGTTTATTATCACTGATACATATTGTGAAATCTGTTGTCTTATGGCAAAAGTACAATGTGATACATAAAATATACTATAAACTAAAAATAAAGAAAAAATGTATATAAAATTAAATAACGAGTGCAAAAAGAGATCAAAAATAGTGAGGTAGTGTTCATGTGTCAATGTACCTTTAGAAAGCTGATGGTGGAGGGGAAAAAGCACAGAGTGTGTGTCTTCGGGCTCCTGTACCTCATTTCTGATGGTTGTAATGAGAAGAGGGCATGTCCTACCTAGATGGTGAGGTCCTTAATGGTGGATGCCATCTTTCTGAGGCTTGGCTTTTTGAAAGATGATTAGGAAGGGTATGGAGGCTTTGGAGAAGATCCAGGGCAGGTTTACCAGGAGATTGCCTGGGTTAGACAACAGTATCAAGAAGGAAAGTTTGGACAAGCTTGTATTGTTTTCCCTTGAGAGATAGAGCCCAGGGGAGAATTGATAGAGTTTTATAAAATGATGATGCATACGCAGGATAGATAGTTGAAGTCTTTTTCCCAGGTTTAGAAATATTAAATTCTAGAGAGCATAGGTTTAAGATACAAGGGGGATAATTTAAGGGAGATGTTGGGGGAGTGGTGCAGGCTTTTTACACAGAGTGTGATGAGGGTCTGGATCACATTGCCAGGGTGATGGTGGAAGCAGATATGCCAGTGGCATTTAAGAGACATTGAGACAGGCATGTGAGTATGCAGGGCATGGAGGGATATAGATGGAGTATAGACAGATGGGATTAATTTAATTTGGAATAGGGGTTGACACAGACGTGGGTTGAAAGGCCTGTTCCTGTGTGGTACTATTCCATGCCCCCTCGATCCTGGAGCACAGTTGAACAATGCACACTCTGCAGTTAGATAGCTAGGATTCATAACATAGGAACTTCATGGGTACGTACTAATGAGGTCTTTGGTTGGGCGCCGGACGCTCAGAGAGATTCGGCAAGACCTGACAAAGGGCAGATGAGCTCTTTGTGAGCCAACAGCCATCTTCCGTGGAAGAGATTAAAGCCTCACCACGTATCTACGAATCGTACGCTATGCACCTAGTTAGAACAGACATGATGAACTTGGGCGCTGCACCGTGTGCCTGGACCTGCCCAAGGTCTCCGCCTAAGGAAGGGCCGAGCTCAAAGAAGCAGCCACAGCTGGAGGCCGATACGGCCTCGGGCTCGAGTTCGGCGGGGGCAGCGGCAGGCGGTGCCAAGGCGGCCAGCGAGAACAAACTGGTGAAGAGGCTGTACACAGTGCTGTTGCAAGATCGAAGATGATGGAGGTGCATAGCCGCCAACCCCGGATTTGCAACAGCACCCACTGGCTGACTGACTGACTAATGAGAAAGACAAAATCCAAGGGAAGAAACCCCTCCCCAATCCCTCCTCCAAGAAGTTAACTGAGACCCTCCATATTGTGTCTTAGCTGTCTATGTGATACACAAGCCAGGGCAGTTCAATATGGAGAGCAGGTAGCTGCCCATGCAGCAGGCTCACCCTTTTCCATGCAGCTGATGTGTCCAAAGGAACAGCAGAGACCAATACAATTTGGCACCAGCGGTGTCGTAGGGGTTACCAGTCCGTGTTGAACTCAGCATTGGACTGCCTTAGGGTTTCCAGCTCCGAAAATTTCCCCTTGGTGGTTATTTCTAAAGCTTCCTCCATGTATGGGTATAACTGCAAAGCAGAGGAGATTTAAGAGCAGAGTTTTCCTTCTCCTAGATGAGCTGCCAACCATGGCTGACGAGTCCCATCTGCCCAAAGCGACTTGTCTTAAAGCACCAGTAACGCGTCTGTGCCATTTCGCCTGTCAGTAGACATGGCTCTGTCAGGCTCAGTAGCTAAGCCGCACATGAAGGCCGGGAGCTGGTTGTCAGAGGCTATTTGAGATGCATGCCATTGGGAGCATTTCACAGGTAGTGGGAGCTTATCCCAACTAACTCTCACAGCTGTGACAAACTTAAGGAACCAAGAAGTTAACAATAAAAGACAAAAACGGTGTCAGACTCAAGGGAAAAAACATATAATTTTGACAAGTCAGAAGGTTTGACAGATAGAATATAAAAAATGCCAACAATGACTAAAAAAAAATAAGGAAGGATAAATTAAAATATGAGATAAAGTTTGACAGAATATAAAAGAGTTTATGCGTCTGAAGATGTTTGAAAAAGAGTTAACAAAAAATGCAATATATAAAAAATAAAGAAGCAGTTCAAAAAGAGGACAAAGAGTGATCCATTCAGAAATCTGATGACAGAGAGGAAGAAGCTGTTCCTAAAATGTTGACTGTACGTCTTAGTGCTCCTGTACCTCCTCTCTGAGAAGAGGGCATGTCCTGGATGGTGATGTTCCATAATGACAGATGCTGCCTTCCTGACATTAGCATCTCCTCATGGGCTAACCTCCTAGTATTAATTTCCTAGTTACACAGTTGGTTCCATTGGGCATGCCACCAGACTCTCAGGACAAACTCTTTATTCCCAGCTTGGTTGTGGGAGGAGAGTACCAGATGGACAGAAGGAAAGCTCCAAGGATGTACTGAAAGCCTCCTCGAGGAAATGCAATATGCCCTGATTCTGGGAAGCTCTTGCTCCCACATCACTAAAGTGGAGCCTTCAGGATGGCATTGGGAATCTCAATCCTTTACATCAGGAGCGCACAGACGACTTGTGTACATAGCAGAAAGAACGGTATTCCTTACAAACCGTCCAGCCAACTACGCCACTGATCACTTCCTGTCACATCTACAGGGAGTCTGTGGTTCTCATGCTGGCCTTATCTAACAGCTCAGAATCCACATAATCAGGGTGTAATGGTAGTAAGAGGTGGCCAGGTGGAGGTATGTCTCTACCAAAGGAGGTGTAAGGTGCTCCTTCCCTCCACTAGCCTGCAGGTCACCCCTGGGCAAGGTGTAACACCTGCTTTGACAGAACATTTTGATATGCCCAGGTATGGTTCGACAGTTCACTGACTTCAATGAGAACTGTTGTAGTGTTCATAGGTTCAGGGACCATTCAGAAAAGTGATGATGGAAGGAAAGAAGTTATTTCTAAAACATTGAATGTGCATCTGCAGCTTCCTCTATCTCCTCTCTGATGGTAGTAATGAGAAGATGACATACAAGTGGGGATCCTTAATTATGGATACTGCCTTTTTGAGGCATTGCCTTTTGAAGATGTCTTGGACAGTGGGGATGCTGCTTTCTTGAGGCATAAGGTTTGGTAAGACTTAAAAATAAGGTTTGTAAGGAACATGAAATAAACTATCAACATAAAGCAGGCCCTCATATAAAGCAAGAGGTGACTTACAGGCAGAAAGGATTCTATAGATATGTAATCATCATTCCTTTGAAACTGCACAGAAAGAAAAGGCAGCAGCTAATTTCATCTCTGATATTACACAAAGAAAGAATATGTATTCATTTTGTAGCTTTCAGATTGTCAGGACATCTCAAGATCACTGGACCATGATAGATCTATTATGAATGAAAGGATAACTAATCTTTGACAATGGCAACATAGCCCCTCATTTGAATGTTTTAGGCATTTTAACAAATTTAGATTTTTCTGCCTGTCTTTAACTTTCATATATATTAAGAATGTAAATTGTCTAAGCCCATTTTCTTATAGTCACATCTTTAAAGTGTAAAACTGCCTACAAGTGAGTGTATGAATTGGATCTGGTTATCAAGGAAGCATGATCTGCCCATGATACATCATTGGTATTGTTGATTGGCTAAAGGACAATGCTGGTGTGTTGATTTGGAGGAGATCCGAGGAGGGCCTCTTCCTCTCAGAGAATGGTGATGTCACAACCAGGGACTCAGCCACAGAGTCTGGGCACCCTTGCAGGGGGGTTGCAGAGCGGGGCTGGCAATCATGCTCATGAATTTGCACATTCCAGCCAATTAGTGTTTCATTGTGCTTCTATTTAACTGCCTTCCTCTCATTTCAGTCTTGTCAAATCTTGATGAAAAGCACAGCAACGTAATGCTGTCTGCTTACCTTTGTCCTTGTTCCAGGAAAGAAGACCACTGCTTAGAAGAATGTATTTATTTAGTAATAAGCTACTGCTTCTGAGCTGCAGTGTTGGCATTAGCTTTTGGTTTGAGAGTTTTAGTTAATGACCTAGTTGGCTTAGCACTTGAGGTTTTTTTTCCTTTAGCTCTGCATGGTTCTTATTAAGGCATTGAACTGTTCATCAGCATCAGTGTTCCTCCCTCTGCACTTAGGCTATAACCACACACTTCTGCCAGATGAGGAATCCACAGTGACTTGGTCATTCAGAATTACCTTGCCCATAGATAAGACAGGGGTAGTTGTCAAGGGAAGTTATTTTGGCTGGAGGTCCATGACTACTGGAGTTGCGCAGGGACCTGTAACGAGTCCTCTGTTTTGTGTTATACACTCAGTGGCTACTTTATTAGGTACACCTGTACAGCTGCTTTTTAATGCAAATATCTAATCGGCCAATCATGTTGCAGCAACTCAATAAGTAAAAACATGTAGACATGGTCAAGAGCTTCAGTTGTATTTCAGACCAAACATTCAAAAAGGGAATAAATGTGATCTAAGTGGCTGAGGCCATGGAATGATTGTTGGTGCCAGATATGGTGGTTTGAGTATCTCAGAAACTGCCAGCTGCCTGGGACTTTCATACATGGCAGTCTCTAGTGTTTACAGAGAATGGTGCATAAAACAAAAAAAAGGATCCAACGAGTAGCAGTTCTGTGGGCAAAAACACCTTGTTAATGAGAGTGGTTAGAGGGACATGTTTAAGTCAACAGGAAGGCAACAGTAACTCAAATAACCTCATGTTACAACAGTGGTGTGCAG
Organism: Mobula birostris; assembly: GCF_030028105.1. Taxonomy (NCBI): domain Eukaryota; kingdom Metazoa; phylum Chordata; class Chondrichthyes; order Myliobatiformes; family Myliobatidae; genus Mobula; species Mobula birostris. Next base: position 55,928,978 of record NC_092392.1, on the reverse strand, counting down.
AAGAGCATTTCTGAACATGAAACACATTGAACCCTGCTGTGGATGGACTACAGCAGCAGAAGACCACATACATACAGAAATACACCCAGTGGCCACTATATTAGGTACCTCCTGCATATAACTGACTTGCAAGAAAATGTGGATGGACAGGTTAGTAAGTTAACTGATGATACAAAGGTTGGCAGTGTTGTGGATAGCATAGGACATTGCAAAAGGACACAGTAGGATATAGATCAGCTGCAGTTACGTGCAGACCGATAGCCAAGGAGGTTCAATCTGGCCAAACATGAGGCTTTGCACTTGGGAGATCAACTGTAAAAGACCCTTAACAGCATTGGTGTATGGGTGTCGTGGGGTCCAAGTGTATAGATTCCTGAAAGCGGCCACAAGTTGACAGGGTGATAAAGAAAACATGTGGCATGATTTCTGGTATTAGAGGAGGCACTGAGTTCAAGGATCAGGAAGTTCTGTGGCAGACTGATGGAAGTCTAGTTAGGCTGCAAATAGAGTAAAACCAAAGAGCTGACTATCAGCTACAGGAGGAAGAAGATAGAGGTCCATTAGGGGAACAGATGTAGAGAAGGTCAGTAGTTTTACATTTCTTGGCATTAGCATATTAGAGGATCTGTCTTGGGACCAATGTAATCACTAAAAAAGGCACAATAGCATCCATACTTCATTGGAAGTTTGCATAGAATCAGCAAGTCACCAAAAACTTTGACAAACTTCTCTAGATGTACAATGGAGCGGATCCTAACTGGTTGTGTCCTGGGTTGGTATGGAAATACCAATCCCCAGGAATGGAAAATTGCCTACAGTAATTGGTGGATATAGCCCAGACCATCACAGGCAAAGCCTTCCCCTTCTTCAGATTATTGCTCTGTTGATTTCACAACTGCACTCACAAGTCTAAGTTACTGTCTGTCGAAGCTTGCCATGCATTGACAGCCATATTGCCTGCATTACAATGATGTCTTAAGTGGAAATTCAGTGTTACAAAGTATGTGGGAAGTCGTCACATTGTGGACGGCGGTGTATGGGTACAAGTACAGCCTTTTACTTATAAATTGCAGTTTTTCATATCATTGTAATGTTACAAATATTATAATTGCTATTGATATTATAGGTAAGAACTATTTACAAATGATTTAAATTCTCAAATGTATATCAATATTATTAATATTCTTCAATATTGTTTATTTTTCATCAGGTGATTGAAGAGTAAAATAAGATAAAGACCGTGTTTGGATCATTTCACATCATGCTAGAAATGGAACTATATCCTTCCTGGAGTGAGTCACAACTGGGCTCTTCCAGGATAACCTTTTACTGGTGTGGTGCTGAATTGGGATCCCTGTAAGGTAAATGCATATATGTTCTCTGTCCATCACACTTTCTAAGACTCAGCCACCAAACCAACTAACACAAGGCCAGCCACTGACCCTCCCATGCTCCAAGCACTCCAGTTTCTTGTCCAGCTTCTCACCAGATCGCAGAACCAACCACCCAACAGCTCCATGACCTGATATGGAATCCCCCTCTGGCTCCAACCTAAGCCCCTGGGCATGGTCAGAGCCTGGAATCCTGTTCTTTCCTTCGACAGAGGACAAAAAGACCATCCATGGCAGAATAATCGTTGGTGAGTTGTGTACCTTTTGCTTAACCTGCCTATGTTAGCATACCCCAATCTCTAGGCACTAAAATTAAGTGACAAGATATTTTCCTTGGAAGAGAGATATTGGCTCAAAAGCATTTCAATACATATATGAAATGATGTTCTTGGTTTGTCATCATTTAGAACTTGCTACTTCTTTTTTCTGATGCAAATGAGCCATATTTATTTGCAGACACCAGAATGTGTGGCACCACTTGCAGGCGGCCCCTGGCATATCCTTAGGTTGTGTTGGTTGTTAATGCAAATCACTCATTTCACAATCTGTTTTCATGTACATGTGATAAATAAATGAATCTGAATATGAATCTGAACTGCTATTTATACTTTCTAGCATTCAAATAATAATATTTTGTGGTTACAATATAATCAGATGATTATACTGAGAGGAAAACTGACCATTTCCCTTAACCAAATGGAAAAAAGGATTGTGGAATTGAGAACACAAAAACTGAGAGGAAAAGTCTCAATCTATTGTATTAAATCAAGGACAAATCGGTACAAAAAGAGAAAAAAGGAGAAAGATTAGAGCAAGTGCAAGGAAAGAAAGGAATGAAAGGAAATACGGAACGTGAATAAATGAAGCCAGCAACACATCAGGAGCTGTAAGAACTCAATGGATCTGGCAACATCTATTCAGGAAAATGGACCTTCACCTGGACTGAAAGAAAGAGGGGAAATAGCTGATCTAAAGAGGTAGAGGGAAGGGGTGCAGCAAGAACTGGTTGTTATACTGGATCCAGGCAAGAGGAATGATAGACAGATGAGGGAGGTGGTGAGTGGGTGGGTGGTTGATATAGATTGGGAGACTGCTCCGTCCAGCACCTTCACTCCATATGCAATCTCCTAGTGGCCAGCCATTTTAATTCCACTGGGCCGCATCTATGGAAAAGAGCAAACTTTTGAGATGGCGGAAGTTACGGAGAATTATGTGCTGGATGCAGAGGCTGGTAGGCTGGTAGGTGAGGTCAAGAGGAACCCTATCCCTGGTGGGTGGCAGGAGGATGAGGTGAGGGCAGGCATGTACGAAATGGAAGAGATACAGCTGAGGGCAGCATTGATGGTGGAGGAAGGGAAGCCCCTTTCTTTGAAGAAGGAGGACATCTCCTTAGTTCTGGAATGAAAAGCCTCGTCCTGAGAGCAGATGTGCTGGAGATGGAGTAACTGAGAGAATGGGATGGAATTTCTACATGTAACAGGATAGGAAGAGGTATAGTCCAGGTAGCTGTGAGAATCAGTGGGTCTATAAAAGACATCAGTAGATAAGCTGTCTCCAGAGATAGAGACAGAGAATTCGAGAAAGGGGAGGAAGATGTCAGAAATGGACCAGGTAAATTTGAGGGCAGGCTGGAAGTTGGAGGCAAAGTTGATTAAGTTGATGAGCTCAGCATGGGTGCAGGAAGCAGCACCAATGCAGTCGTCTATTTAACATAGGAAAAGTTGGGGAGTGATACCAGTATGGGTTTGGAACACAGACTGTTCCACATTGCCGGCAAAAAGGCAGGCGTAGCTGGGACCCATGTGAATGCCCATGGCTACACCCTTTGTTTGAAGTTAGTGGGAAGAACTGAAGCAGAAATTATTGAGAGTGAAGACCGGTTCTGCCAGATGGAAGAGAGTGGTGGTGGAGAGGAACTAATTGGATCGGGTGTCTGGAAAGAAATGGAAAGATTTGAGACCTTCCTGCTGGCGGATGGAGGTGTATAAGGATTTGACATCCATAGTGAAAACAAAATGCTTGGGGCCGGGGAACTTGAAATCAATGAAAAGATCCAGAGCGTGTGATGTGTCATGGATACAGGTAGGAAGGGATTGAACCAGAGGGGATAAAACTGATTTGACATGTGCAGATGTAAGTTAATTGAGACAGGAACATGCAGAAACAATGGGTCTACCTGGACAACACACATCAAAGTTGCTGGTGAACGCAGCAGGCCAGGCAGCATCTGTAGGAAGAGGTGCAGTCGACGTTTCAGGCCGAGACCCTTCGTCAGGACTAACTGAAGGAAGAGTGAGTAAGGGATTTGAAAGTTGGAGGGGGAGGGGTCTACCTGGACAAGCAGGTTTGAGGATCTTGGGTAGGAGATAGAAATCTTCCATTTGCATTTCACACAATCACTTGAATCTCTTTCATTTTGTGCACTCTCTTTCTCTGTCTCTGGAAACAGCATATCTACTGATGTCTTTTATAAACCCACTGATTCTTATAGCTACCCGAACTATACCTCTTCCCACCCTGTGATTTGTTAAAATGCCATCCTCTTCTCCCAATTCCACCATCTCCACCGCGTCTGCTCTCATTGGACGAAGCTTTTCATTCCAGATCTAAGAAGATGTTCTCTTTGTTCAAAGAAAGGGGTTTCCCTTCCTCCACCATCAATGCTGCGCTCAACCACATCTCTTCCATTTCACGTCAGCCCTCTCCCCTTTCTCTTGTCACCCCACCAGGGATAGGGTTCCTCGTTCTCACTTACCATCCTACCAACCTCTGCATCCAGCACATAATTCTCCGCAACTTCCACTATCTCCAACAGGATCCCACCGCCAGTCATGTCTCTCTCTCCTACCCCTCCCCCCCCCCACCAACTTTCAGCTTGCTGCAGGGATTGCCCCCATGTGGCTCACTTGTCCATTCGTCCTTCCCCACTGATCTCCGTCCTGGTACTCACCTTTGCAAGTGGAACAAGTGCTACACCTGCCCGACACCTCCTACCTCACTATCATTCAGGGCCCCAAACAGTCCATCTAGGTGAGGCCACACTTCACCTGAGAGTCTGTTGGTGTCATTTACTGTAAGTGGTATACCCATTCTGACATATCAGACCATGGCCTCCTCTGCTGCCGTGATGAGGCCACTCAGATTGGAGGAACAACCCCTCATATTCTGTCTGGGTAGAGTTCAACCTGGTGGCATGAGCATTGATTTCTCCTTTTTCCAGTAATGGCTCTCTCTCACACCTTATCTTCTTACTTGTCCATCACCTCCCTCTGTTATTCCTCCCCCTTCCCTTTCATCCATGGCTTTCTGTCCTCTCCTATCTGATTCCTCCATCTCCAGCCCTTTATCTCTTTCACCAATTGACTTTCCACCTCTTTACTTCACACCTTCCCCTCTCCCGGTTTCACCAATCACCTACAACCTTGTTTTTATTCCTTCCCTCCCGCCAGCTTCTTACTCTGACTGTTCATCTTTTTTATCTCCAGTTCTGATGAAGGGTCTTGGGCTGAAGCATCGACAGTTTACTGTTTTCCATAGATGCTACCTGGCCTGCTGAGTTCTTCCAGCATTTTGTGTGTGTTGCTTGGATTTCCAGCATCCGCAGATATTCTTTTGCTTGTGATTTTAATTCCACTTCCCATTCTCACACTGACATGACTGTCCACAGCTTCCTCCTCTGCCAGGTCGACAGTAAACAGGAAGTAGAAGAATCGCACTTCTATCCACCTGCACATTCTCTAACCCTACGGCATGAACATCAAATTTTCCAAATTCCGATTATTGCTTCCCCTCTTATCCCTTTCCCCCTTTTTCCCTTCTTCTTTTTTCTCTCCTCCTGATCTCCACTGTCCCCATCATCTCATCTTCTTCTTCACCCACTCCATCTGTTCATCACCTACATACTCCTCCCACTGGTTCACCTCCCCACCTCTTTATTCCATGCTCCACCTTCAGCTGCCATCAGAGTCCATCATATTCAGGCTTTTCTTTCTTCCACCTATCTCATCCTCGCTTCTGACATCATTCCAACCCTAACCCCTCCATCGTATGTCTGTCACCTCCTCACTTGGATCCACCTAGCACCTGCCAACTGAAGTCTAGGTGGAAGACCTCCATCGAAACGTTGACTGAGCATTACCCTCCATAGATGCAGCCTGACATGTTGAAACCCGCAACTCTTTGTGTGTTGCTTCAGATTCCTGCATCTATAATCTCTAGTGTCTCCAAAATGAAACTCCATCATTGTAGGAGAACAAAGGAGATTAAAGGTTCATTTCACAGCCACATCCTGGTAAAACTCTTCTGCACCCTATCTAAAGCCTCGACATCCTTCCTATAATGGGGAGACCAAAACTGTGTGCAATAATCCAGATGCGGCTGAAAATAAAGCTGCAAAATATCAGTGCCAGAGAGCAAAATGGCATTTTCATAAAGGTAACTTATTATTTTGGACTTTGACTTTTGGACTTTTGTCTTTATCCGTCCATCTGCCTCTGCCTGACGTATTTGCATTGGCACATAAATAACTGCAAATGTTATTAGCCTTACTGTTCTGTCAAAAGCAAATTATGGCCCAATAATTATAGCTCCTTAGATCTTTATAGTTAAGGCTTATGTGAAAAATAACAAAGCCTGCTTTCCAAGTGGCTGATTTGCACATTCCCTACCCCACTGTTTGCTGCTTTTATGAGCCATTTGGGTGATTCAGTGGCAATTTGCATGTAAAAATGTTGTGCCATTAGGGATGTGACTGCCGTGGATGTTCATAATATCCATGGTTTTATATCTATATCTCTGCATATCCAAAACTATTAGTGGATGAAAGCTTGACATATTGGTATACTGTTCCTCTGCCTATTGTTTTAGTAGAGCAATTAACTTATTCAGATTAAACTGGTTAACATCTTGTAGAGAGGTATAGCATGTTTGCTATGAAAAGTGACACTAGTAATTTCATAGTTTATATTTTTACGTGAAATTTCCAAATCCTTCATCCTTTGTCATCATTAGGAGCTTGGCTGTGAAAGGATAATTTGATGCTGGGGGAGACGCGGAGAGGATCAACACATCTGTGAATCCACCTAAAGTACAAAGGCTCCAGCAGAGCTGGGGGCAATAGTTTAAACTCTTGGCAAACTGTTAGAAATTCCGTTAGAATCACCCATAATTTGTCATGATGAAACAGGGGTCCAGATTCAGGCGAAGTGCACACACAGCTTTCTTACGCAACAGTGTTTGTTCTAATTACACATTTCATGCCAATAAAGAGGTCATTTCTTTCTTGAGCCAGTACACAGAATGAATTTCTTTGCAGGTGTGGGAGAATTGTTGATACATGTAGGGGTCTATTAACAAATTTTGTCTAGCTGGAGCTAAGCAGACAGAATGAAAAGTATACTGGTTCTGAGTGAACAAGATAGGGCACATTAAATGGGACTTTAAACCAGAAAGGTTATGTTGATGCAGAGCTGGATGCCATCTATTCCACTTTCTCCTTCATTTATGCTCCCATTAAGGTTTATAAATGATGAGCAATATCGGATGCAATAAACTTGCACGTGTCCAGAAGAAGGAAGGAGACAGGAAAATCACTGCGTGGCCTACCCACCCTGCCAACTTGCCTTTCCCTAAGGCTCCCTTCTGGAAAGCACTAAAGGGCTATTAAAACAAAAAAAACTGAACACCATTTTTTCTTCCCCAGACAATTAATCTGATCAACCCACTTCTCCCACCCTCTTATCACTATCCTACTAGCATTGCCCTGTAAACACTTTAAACCAATTTTTATTATCCTGTTTTCTTGGTAAGTACATGCTGGTATTTATGTACTTACACACATGCTCTAAACTCTGACTTTATTTCTTATATAATTCTTTATCCTTTAAATTTGTTGAACATTGTTTTTTTTTGTTGCATGTCACACCACTGCACATTCCTAATACATGAATATGGTGAATAAAGTTGATGCTTGATCCTTGAAATTCATTCATCTGAACCTTATTTTGTTTTGCTATACAATAGAGAGAACAAAAACAAGACATATCTTCAGCCAGTCTTCAGCTTGGTAGTCCAGGAGCAAGGATAATTCATTGCCATTTCTCACAAAGGACAAATTATTTCATAAACTGTTTACATTTCGCTGAATCACCTAGCAGTCTTCCCTCCTCCAATAATTCACACTGCCTTAGTGCATAGCATTGTTGTTTTGTTTTACTTTGAGGAGTGAAAAGCTGGAGAAAGTGGAAAATTTTCAGTCACTCCAGCTGTTAAACCATTTTGCTTCACTGTGAACAAGCAGTTCTCCAGGAATCCCAGGAGACCATGACCACTGATAAATAATCTGGATAACATCATGTTTGCCTGAGCCAAATTTGTGTTATGTACAGATTTCTTAACAAAACAATCACAGACCATGACCATTAACCACTTATTCAAGTTCGTGCTGCTCAAAAATACATTGACATTTGACCTCTCAAATCATTGCAGTTTAAAGAAAATATGGTACGATGGAGAATGGTCACAAGTCTCAATAGATTTTGGGATCGTCATTTGATGGTATTAGTTTGCCCAAAAGCACAGAAAGAACTGCAACTTATAAAGTACAGATGCTAATGTCCCAAAGCATATTGCAGCCAATGAATACTTTCATCTGAAAATATCACTAGCCTATTTCCAATACAAATAATTTCAAACAATTTAATAATCTGCTTTAGTGATACTTTTATGAGTTAAATATGAAATAGAGTTAAGTTCCCTTCTTCCCTTTGAATACTGAGAATTTTTTTTACATTCACCTTAGAAGAGAGCTGGAGCATTGGTTTCACATCATATCTGCAATGAGGCACCTGCAACTGAGCAGCACTCCTTCACCACTACGTTCAAGATTCAGCCTAAATTATATGCTAAATGCCAGAGATTCTGCAAGTGCTGGAAATCCAGAGTAACACACACAAAATGCAAGAGAGGCTCCTCAATTCAGGCAGCATTTATGGACGGGAATAGACTGTCAACTGTCAATGCCATATTTTGCACCAATGAGACAGTCCAATGCCGTTTTCAAGTTTGCTGATGACACCGCTGCTTTAGGCCAAAACAAAGCTGGTGACGAATCAGCATTTAGGAGGGAGATTGAAAATCCACAGCGACAACCTCTCACTCAATGTCAGCAAGACCAAGGAGCTGATTATTGAATTCAGGAGGATGAAACCGGAGGTCCATAGGTCAGTCCTCTTTGGGGGATCAGAAGTAGAGGGTCAACAACTTTAAATTCTTCAGCATTATTATTTCAGAGGATCTGTCCTGGGTCTAGCACGCAAATGCCATTACAAGGAAAGCCCAGCAGCACCTCTATTTTCTAGAAAATTTGTACCTCATCTAAAAGATTGACAACTTCTACAGAGGTGTGGTGGAGAGTATCCTGACTGGCTGCATCACTGACTGGTGTGGAAACACCAACGCCCTTGAATGGAAAATCCGATAAAAGTTAGTGGATACAGCCCAGTCCATCATGGGTAAAGGCCTCCACACCACATCGACATATTGTCACAGGAAAGAAGCACCCATCATCAAAGACCCCCGCCACCCAGGACATGTTACCTTTTCACTGCTGCCATTGGGAGGAAGGTACAGAAGCCTCAAGGCTCACACCAGCAGGTTCAGGAACAGTTATTACCCCTCAACCATCAAGCTCTTGAACCAAAGGTGCTAATGTCACTCAACTTCTCTCACCCCAACATTGAACTGTTCCCACAACCTATGGTCTCACTTTCAAGGACTTTTATCACATGTTCTCGATATATATGCTTATTTATTTATTATTTTTTTGTTTTGTTTTTCTTTTTGCATACTGGTTGTTAGTCCATCTTGTTGTGTGTGGTTTTTCATTGATTCTATTGTATTTCTTTTTATTTACTGTGAATGCCCATGACCAAATGGATCTCAGGGTTGTATATCATGACATATATGTACTTCGATAATAAATTTACTTTGAACTTTGAACATTTTGGGATGAAAAACTTAATCAGGACTTGGACCATGAGGTTAGAGTATAACCATTAAACATGGTATCATTTAAGCTCTGAGGGAGAAAGCTGCTCGAGTGGAGCAAGTGCCTTCCTCTCATCCAATTCTACTGCAATTCCAAAATTCCATTATGGTATTAGTAGAGATCAAGGCAAACAATTGGCTCTAGGTAATAGTGATAACTTTTCCTTGAAAAGTTATAAAATGGCAATATAGTTTGTTTATTTGTCTTCTATACCCTTCTACACCACCCCAGTATTCTTTCCATCACTCGCCAATAAAGATTTAGCAGCCATCTTGATGGCCTATTTGTCATACATGACCTCATGCGTTGGGATTGGGCACAAGATAGTGTGTCTCTGAACCTCACCTCTGTTAGTATGTATTTCCTGCTGGAAGTATTGGAGCATGACACTGAGAAATGGCCATCTTCTTTGTCATGTCCCTCTGCCAACGCTGTTCCATTGACAAATACAATGTAAACCTTGACAGTTGGTCTTGGCAAGATCCTGAAATCTGCTTACTTAAGGCTTCTCAACATAAATTCTTGAACTGCTAAGTTGATCCCATTGCTAAATTTCTATCTCCCTGAAGAGGAAAGGAACACAAGGTAGAAGCAGTATCAGCCTGATACTTAATCCAGATCACGTAGGTCTCTCACTTAAAATCTCATACTGTACTCCCTATTTACTAAGAAACATTTGGTAGCACCTTCCAAAACATATGTTTTATGGATAACTTCTGCCACCTAGAAGAATAGACATAGAAGTTCATAGACTTATAGATTCATAGTCATGTAGCATAGAGAAAGGTCACTCAGCCCACCAAATCCACTGGGCACTCATCCATGTTAATCCTATCTTCCAGCACTTTGCCCATAGAGATCTATACTTGTCTGGACATTGCTTAAATGCTGTCAATGACTTTGTTCCCACCACTCTCTCCAGCTGTGTATTCTAGGTATTCACCATCCTCCCACCATCCCCTCCAAATCTCTGTTCCTTACCATGAATCTATGCCCTATAGTTTTATTCACCTCTGAATAGGGTAAAAGTTGCTTGCTGCTTATCTTACCTATACTCATTATAACCTTATATACCTCAGTCAGGTTAACTTCCACTCTAGACATCCCTGCCTAACTTCATAACTAAAATATTCTATCCCAGGCAACATGTTGGTGAACCTCCTCTGCACCCTCTCCCGTGCTATGACTCCCCTCCTATAATGTGGCGACCAGAACTACATGCAGTGACCCAGCTGAGGACTGATCAATGTAAGATGTATGGGGTTTTTGATTGACCCCAACTTCCCTTGCATTGTCCAGTCTGGACTTGTATCACTATTCCTTCATTCTCATGGGTATCATAGAACATAGAACTTAGAACATTACCTCACAGTACAGGCCCTTCAGCCCACAATATTGTGCAGATTTTTTAACCTACTCTGTTCAATCTAACACTTCTCTGCTACGGAGCCCTTCATTTTTTTCTCGCATTCATGTGCCTATCTAAGAGTTTCGGAAATGTCCCGAGTGTATCTGTCTCTACCACCACCCCTGACAGCATGTTCCATGCACCCTCCACTCTCCATGTAAAAAACAAATCTCTGACATCCTCCTATATTTTCCTCCAACCACCTTGAAATTATGCCTGATTGTATTAGCCATTTCTGCCCTGGGAAAAAAGTTTCTGGCTCTGCACTTGACCTATGTCCAATCATCTTGTACACTTTCATTGAGTGAGTCACCTCTCATCCTCCTTCATTCCATTATTCCTTCATCGTTCACTGGCATCAAATCCTAGAGCGTTATATTGCTCCATCCTTAATATCACCACTTGGCCTGCAGTACTCTAAGAAGCAAGTCCACCTACAGCTTCTCATAGCCTATTAATACTGACCTTGCTAGCAGCATCCTTATTACAAGAATAAATTAAAACCTGGGGTCCACAGACCCCTCGGTTAATGGTAGGGGTCCATGGGATAAAAAAGGTTGGGAAACCCTGATAATATCTGAGCAAGCAATGAAGAAAAAATAGAAGTTTTATGCAGCTCACAGGGACGGACATGGTAGAAAACTATTTGACCTTACTTTACCTTAAGAAGTGCAGTTATAACCCAAAGACTGTGGCCTTGGAAAATACATGCTGTTCTAACCAAAGAAAGGGTGATCATAGTTTTATTTTTATACTGTTTCCCACAAAGTTTCCAATGGCATGATTTGTAAATAGCAGGCATTGGGGCTTGGTGAAAAATCTGGTTACCAGGTTACAAAATATTAGTGAAACAGTAAACTTCTCTTGGTTTTTGTATATTGAATGAAAACAGTGTAAGAATTAAGGAACAAGCTTTATTCTTGACTGGCAAAACTAACTTTATTCTGTTTCTCTCACCAGAAAAGGTAATTCTTTCAGTGACTTCTTTCCTCAACTTAAACCTATAAGGTTTATAAGATTATTTTATTAAACCAACATAGTTGCCTATGGTGACTCGGTAAAGCTAGCACACGTTGTCTGAATCAACAGAAGGTGGGATTAAGTCACACTTTTTGTAAATTGCAAAAACTGTAAATCGTAAATTGGGTTATTATTGCCACATGCACCAAAGTAGAGTGAAAAGCTTTGTTTCAAAAGATAAAAGATTAGCCTTATTTAACAACACACATCAAAGTTGCAGGTGAACGCAGCAGGCCAGGCAGCATCTCTAGGAAGAGGTACAGTCGACGTTTCAGGCCGAGACCCTTCGTCAGGACTAACTGAAGGAAGAGTGAGTAAGGGATTTGAAAGTTGGAGGGGGAGGGGGAGATCTAAAATGATAGGAGAAGACAGGAGGGGGAGGGATGGAGCCAAGAGCTGGACAGGTGATTGGCAAAAGGGGATACGAGAGGATCATAGGACAGGAGGTCCGGGAAGAAAGACAAGGGGGGGGAACCCAGAGGATGGGCAAGAAGTATATTCAGAGGGACAGAGGGAGAAAAAGGAGAGTGAGAGAAAGAATGTGTGCATAAAAATAAGTAACAGATGGGGTACGAGGGGGAGGTGGGGCCTAGCGGAAGTTAGAGAAGTCGATGTTCATGCCATCAGGTTGGAGGCTACCCAGACGGAATATAAGGTGTTGTTCCTCCAACCTGAGTGTGGCTTCATCTTTACAGTAGAGGAGGCCGTGGATAGACATGTCAGAATGGGAATGGGATGTGGAATTAAAATGTGTGCCACTGGGAGATCCTGCTTTCTCTGGCGGTCAGAGCGTAGATGTTCAGCAAAGTGGTCTCCCAGTCTGCGTCGGGTCTCGCCAATATATAAAAGGCCACATCGGGAGCACCGGACGCAGTATATCACCCCAGTCGACTCACAGGTGAAGTGTTGTCTCACCTGGAAGGACTGTTTGGGGCCCTGAATGGTGGTAAGGGAAGAAGTGTAAGGGCATGTGTAGCACTTGTTCCGCTTACACGGATAAGTGCCAGGAGGGAGATCAGTGGGGAGGGATGGGGGGGGGGAACGAATGGACAAGGGAGTTGTGTAGGGAGCGATCCCTGCGGAATGCAGGGGGGGGAGGGAAAGATGTGCTTAGTGGTGGGATCCCGTTGGAGGTGGCGGAAGTTACGGAGAATAATATGTTGGACCCGGAGGCTGGTGGGGTGGTAGGTGAGGACCAGGGGAACCCTATTCCTAGTGGGGTGGCAGGAGGATGGAGTGAGAGCAGATGTGCGTGAAATGGGGGAGATGCGTTTAAGAGCAGAATTGATAGTGGAGGAAGGGAAGCCCCTTTCTTTAAAAAATGAAGACATCTCCCTCGTCCTAGAATGAAAAGCCTCATCCTGAGAGCAGATGCGGCGGAGACGGAGGAATTGTGAGAAGGGGATGGCGTTTTTGCAAGAGACAGGGTGAGAAGAGGAATAGTCCAGATAGCTGTGAGAGTCAGTAGGCTTATAGTAGACATCAGTGGATAAGCTGTCTCCAGAGACAGAGACAGAAAGATCTAGAAAGGGGAAGGAGGTGTCGGAAATGGACCAGGTAAACTTGAGGGCAGGGTGAAAGTTGGAGGCAAAGTTAATAAAGTCAACGAGTTTTGCATGCGTGCAGGAAGCAGCGCCAATGCAGTCGTCGATGTAGCGAAGGAAAAGTGGGGGACAGATACCAGAATATTTTTTTTTCCAAAAATACTTTATTCAGAAATATTACAAAATAAAAATAATTACATACAGGAAAAGAAAACCATTCGTTGACTGTGAGTCCTTATTCAATACAGTTATTAACAATAAAAATTTTGCGTTGACTCTCTGTTCATTTACAAATGAAAGATGTTTACAGGCACGGAACATAGATTGTTCCACAAACCCAACAAAAAGGCAGGCATAGCTAGGACCCATATGGGTGCCCATAGCTACACCTTTAGTTTGGAGGAAGTGGGAGGAGCCAAAGGAGAAATTATTAAGAGTAAGGACTAATTCCACTAGACAGAGCAGAGTGGTGGTAGAGGGGAACTGATTAGGTCTGGAATCCAAAAAGAAGCGTAGAGCTTTGAGACCTTCCTGATGGGGGATGGAAGTATATAAGGACTGGACATCCATGGTGAAAATAAAGCGGTGAGGGCCAGGGAACTTAAAATCATTGAAAAGTTTAAGAGCGTGAGAAGTGTCACGAACTTATTTCCAGCATCTGCAGAATTCCTGTTGTTAGCCTTATTTAACATGTGTACATTGGAAATAATGAAACATATAGTGTAATGCAACACACATCAAAGTTGCTGGTGAACGCAGCAGGTCAGTCAGCACCTCTAGGAAGAGGTACAGTCGACGTTCCTGACAAAGGGTCTCGGTAAAATAAATAAAATAATTAAAAAATCATGACATATGTGAGTGATGACAAACCTGATTCAGATATGGGTCTCCATTGAGGACTGAGAGTGGAAAAGGGGCGGGGAGAAGGGAATCATGGTTGGAGAAAGGGAGGGGAGAGGGGAGCAACCAGAGAGACATTCTATAATGACCAATAAACCAATTGTCTGGAATCAAACGTCCTTGCCAGGTGTCTCAGGGCTGGTTGTATCTGCACTCGCCCCAGCACCAGCCCCTGGAACTCCTTTGCCACCTGTCCCATATCCCTCCTGTGTGCTTCACCCTCACCATTCCCAACGTCCTTTGCCACCTGTCCCATATCCCTCCCGTGTGCTTCACCCTCACCATTCCCAACATCCTTTGCCACCTGTCCCATATCCCTCCCGTGTGCTTCACCCTCACCATTCCCAACATCCTTTGCCACCTGTCCCATATCCCTCCCGTGTGCTTCACCCTCACCATTCCCAACATCCTTTGCCACCTGTCCCATATCCCTCCCGTGTGCTTCACCCTCACCATTCCCAACATCCTTTGCTCCCACCAGATTTACAAACTCACTCTCCACTCCTCATTGACAAATACAGTACTGTGCTAAAGTCTTAGGCACCCTGGCTATATATATGTGCCTAAGACTTTTGCACTGTACTGTATATAAACAAAGTTTCTCGAAATTGTTCAGAACTACCTAGGATTGCAACTGAGAATACTTAGAAATAAAAGCTTTTGAATTTAAGAATACAATTCCTCTACATTAATCTGGCATCTGGGAATCAATTGTCTTCCATCACAATCCAATCTGTAAACCAATAGTAAACTTGAAATGACAGGTTCTAAAGGAATTGAAACACTTAGCAGCAGGAAAGAAATCCTTGCCACTATGTATTTCATATATCAAAACTAAAATTCAGTTCCTAAAATGGTCTTGGTTTGTGACCAGGACCGGGTGGGGATGTTGAAGAGCGAGGCCGTTGGTGAAAGGCCAAGTCACTTTGTCACTTTGCGCTAAAATGGACATTTTTTTGTTCTACTTGTATTCTTTCATGGAAAAATTATGTTTAATTTATGTTTTTTTCCTTGTGAACGTTGTTTACATGATATCCGCATGTTGAGCTGCTGCAAGTAAGTTTATCTTTGCACATGTGCATATAACAATAAACTCAACTTTAACTTTCGAATGCTGTTACAATTGGATCAGTTTTGTTTTTGACGAGATAGCCTGTTTTTGGCTATATAACACCAAGAAGGCAGATTGCCAAGCAGTACCATATATGTCTGATCAGGGGGGTATAAGTACTGAATAGTAATTATGTTTCAAGCTTACTTATGCTGTTTTATTCACATTGTTCATTCAAAAGAATGGTGTCTGAAAAGAGGATGCTGTCCAAGTTGCATGCCATCTTGGACAATGTCTCCCATCCACTACATAATGTACTGGTTGGGCACAGGAGTACATTCAGCCAGAGACTCATTCCACCGAGATGCAACACACAGCGTCATAGGAAGTCATTCCTGCCTGTGGCCATCAAACTTTACAACTCTCCCCTTGGAGGGTCAGACACCCTGAGCCAATAGGCTGGTCCTGGACTTATTTCCATCTGGTATAATTTACATATTATTATTTAATTATTTTTCATTTTATATTGCTATATTTATACTCTATTCTTGTTTGGTGCAACTGTAACAAAACCCAATTTCCCTCTGGATCTATAAAGTATGTCTGTCTGTAATTTGAATCAGAATCAGGTTTATTATCACAAACATTTGTCGTGAAATTTGTTGTTTTGTGGTTGCGGTACAGTGCAAAATATTAAATCTTTATTTATTTTATATAAAGGTACAGCACGGCAACAGAGTCTTCTGGCCCAATGAGCCCACACCACCCAGTTAACCCACTAATTAACCTACTAACCCATATGTCATTGTGATGTAGGAGGAAACTGGAGCACCCGGAGGAAACCCACACAGTCACATTGAGAGCATACAACCTCCTTACAGACAGCAGTGAGAATTGAACTTGGGCTTCTGGCACCGCAGTAGCGTTACGCTAACCACTGCACTTCATTAACCCTCCATGGAGAACAACTAGACGAAACGCTGTCGAAGGAAAGCAGCATCCAACATCCAGGACCCCCACCATCCAGGACCTGCTCTCTTCCTGCTGCTGCCATCAAGAAGCTGGTGCAGGAGCCTCAGGATTCACACCCTCAGGTTCAGGATCAGTTACTACCCCTCAGCCATCAGGTTCTTGAACCAAAGGGGATAACTTCACTCAGCTTCACTTACCCCATCATTGGAATGTTCCCACAACCTATGGACTCACTTGCAAAAACTCTTCATCCCATGTTCTCGATATTTATTGCTTATTTATTTATTATTATTATTTCTTTCTTTTTATATTTACATACTTTGTTGTCTTTTGCACACTGGTTGAATGCACATTTAGGTGCAGTCTTTCATTGATTCTGTTATGGTAATTATTCTTTGGATTTATTGAATATGCCCGCAAGACAATGAATCTCAGGGTTGTATTTGGTGATATATATGTACTTTGATATTAAATTTACTTTGAACTTTGAAAGCAAATTTATAAAACGGATATGATTCAGTACCAAAAAGTTAGTACTTCTCTCTCTCCACTATAATGCTTTCAGTGGGATGACTTTATATTCATGATATAATAATCATAACCAGATTTAATATTAAAAGATAGTAAGTGAGAACTTACCAAAGACACTAGCAAGTGTCTACAGATGTACCATGGAGAGCATTCTAACTGGCTGTATTACCGTCTGGTATGGAAGTAAGCTGCAGAGAGTTGTAAAATTAGTCATCTCCATCATGGACACTAGCCTCCGGAGTATCCAGGACATCTTCAAGGAGCGATGCTTCAAAAAGGCACTGTCCATCATTAGGAACTCTCATCACCCAGGAAATGCCCTCATCTCATAAACTACCATCAAGAAGGTGGTACAGAAGCCTGAAGACACACACTCAATGATCGAGGAACAGTTTCTTCCTCTCTGACATCTATTTTCTGAATGGATATTGAACCCATGAATGCTCCCTCACTACTTTTTTATTTCTATTTTTGCACTACTTATTTAATTTAACTATTATATATATACTGTATATATATATATATACACTTGCTGTAATTTACAATTTTTTTTCTATTATCAAGTATTACATTGCGCTGCTGCTGCTAAGTTAACAAGTTTCATGACATATGCCAGTGATATTATACCTGATTCATATTCTGATGCATCTTTTATTTATGAGAGTCTGCAACATGGCATTGATAGCAAATGTCAACCCACTTTAATTGGCATTTGAGTGTGCAGTAATTTTGGTGTCAGGTTTTGCAGTAATTAACAGATTTGCTGTAGAAATGTCCACAGTTCTCATATTACAATGTATATCTGCTAGTCGTTGTTAGAAGTTCAAAAGTTCAAAGTTCAAAGTAAATTTGTTATCAGAAAACATACCTGTCACCATACACAACCCAGAAACTCATATTCTTACAGGTACTTAGTATGCAATAATCCCAAGAAAAAAAAATAGAATCATTGAAAGACCACACCTAATAGGACGGACCTATGTGCAAAAGACAACAATCTGTACAAATGCAAATAAAAATAATAATAAAAGTAGATAAATAAGCAATAAATACCAAGAACATGAGATGAAGATACCTTGAGAGTGTGCATATGGGCTGTGGAAACAGTTGAATTGAATTGACTTTATTACTTACATATACATGAGGAGTAAAAATATTTATGGTGTGTCTCCATTCAAATAAGCAATGTGCAATTATAGTAATTTATGATAAATATTACATACAACAGGATAGTCAATATAACATAGAAATACAGTTGTGTCAGCGTGAATTAATCAGTCTGATGGCCTGGTGGAAGAATCTGTCCCGGAGCCTGTTGGTCCTGTCTTTTATGCTGTGGTACCATTTCCCGGATGGTAGCAGCTGGAACAGTTTGTGGTTGGGGTGATTCGGGTCCCCAATGATCCTTTGGGCCCTTTTTACACACCTGTCTTTGTAAATGTCCTGAAAAGTGGGAAGTTCACATCTACAAATGTGCTGGGTTGTCCGCACCACTCTCTGCAGAGTCCTGCAATTGAGGGAAGTGCAGTTCCTACACCAGGCAGAGATGCTCTCAATCGTGCCCCGATAGAAAGTTCTTAGAACTTGGAGGCCCATTCGAAACTTTTTCAACCATCTGAGGTGAAAGAGGCACTGTGGTGCCTTTTTCACCACACAACCAGTATGTACAGACCATGTGAAATCCTCGGTGAGGTTTATGCCGAGGAACTTGGAACCCCGCTCAACCCCAGAGCCATTGATGTCTGTAGGGGTTGTCCACAACCAGTTCAGTGATGGAGCAAGTGAAGTTAAGTTATCCCCTCTGAGGCTAATGATTGAGGGATAATGACTGTTTCTGAACCTGGTGCTGTTGGCCCTGAAGCTCCTGTACCTTTATCCTGATGGCAGAAGTGAGGCCTGGGTGGAGTGGAGGGCTTTACCTGTGATGGACTGGACCGTATCCACTACTTTTTGTAGGATTTTGGTAGGGTTAGTACTAGTTAGATCACGGCTGTTATGCATATAAATCAGCACAGATAAAACTGTAAGAACTCCCAGCCTCCCAGACAGCCACATCTGCGCCAGGTGCATTGAGCTGCAGCTCCTTAGGGACTGTGTCAGGGAACTGGAGATGCAGTTCGATGACCTTCGTCTGGTCAGGCAGAATGAGGAGGTGATGAGAGGAGCAATAGGCAGGTAGTCACACCGGGGACTGGGGAGATGGATAAGTGGGTAACAGTCGGGGGGGGGGGGGAAGAGCAGGTGTCAGAGGCTAGAGAGCACCCCGGGGCTGTACCCCTTGACAATAAGTACTCCTGCTTGAGTACTGTTGGGGGGGACGGCCTACCTGGGGGAAGCAATAGTGGTCGCACCTCTGGCACAGAGTCTGGCCCTGTGGCTCAGAAGGGTAGTGAAAGGAAGAGGATGGCAGCAGTGATAGGGGACTCTGTAGATCGGGGGTCAGACAGGCGATTCTGTGGACGTAGGAAAGAAACGCGGATGGTAGTTCGCCTCCCAGGTGCCAGGGTCCGGGATGTTTCTGATCGCGTCCAAGATATCCTGAAGTGGGAAGGAGAACAGCCAGAGGTTGTGGTATATTGGTACCAATGACATAGGCAGCAAAATGGAGGAGATCCTGTAGGTAGGAAGTTGAGAAATAGGACCACAAAGGTAGTAATCTCAGGATTACTGCCTCTGCCACGTGACAGTGAGTATAGGACTAGAGTGAGGTGGAGGATAAATGCATGGGTGAGGGTTTGGAGCAAGGGGCAGGGATTCAGATTTCTGGATTATTGGAACCTCCTTTGGGGCAGGAGTGACCTGTACAAAAAGGACATGTTGCACTTGAATCCCAGGGGGACCAATATCCCGGTGGGGAGGTTTGCAAAGGCTACTGGGGAGAGTTTAAACAAGAATTGCTGGGGGGTGGGAACCAAATTGAAGAGATGGAGGAAGAGGTGGTTGGCTCACAAATAGAGAAAGCATGGAGACAGTGCGAGAAGGAGGATAGGCAGGTGATCGAGACCGATGGCTTGAGGTGTGTCTATTTTAAGGCAAAGAGTATTATGAACAAAGTGGATGAGCTTAAAGTGTGGATCAGTACCTGGAGCTATAATGTTGTGGCCATTACTGAGACTTGGATAGCTCAGGGGCAGGAATAGCTACTTCGAGTGCCAGGCTTTAGATGTTTCAGAAAGGACAAGGAGGGAGGCAAAAGAGGTGGGGGCATGGTACTGTTGATCACAGATAGTGTCATGGCTTTGAAAAGTAGGAAGACATGGAGGGATTGTCTATGGAGTCTGTGTGGGTGGAAGTTTGGAACAGGAAGGGTTCAATAACTCTACTGGGTGTTTTTTATAGACCACCGAGGAGCAGATAGGGAGAGAGATTCTGGAAAGGTGTAATGATAACACAGTGGTCATGGTAGGAGATTTTAATTTCCCAAATATTGATTGGCATGTCCATAAAGTGAGGGGTTTAGATGGGGTGGAGTTTGTTAGATGTGTTCAGGAAGGTTTCTTGACACAATATGTAGATAAGCCTACAAGAGGAGAGACTGTACTTGATTTGGTATTGGGAAATGAACCTGGTCAGGTGTCAGTTCTCTCAGTGGCAGAGAATTTTGGAGATAGTGATCACAACTCTGTCTCCTTTACCATTGCATTGGAGAGGGATAGGAACAGACAAGTTAGGAAAGCATTTAATTGGAGTAAGAAGAACATCAGGCTATCAGGCAGGTACTTGGAAGCATAAATTGGAAACAGATGTTCTCAGGGAAACGTACGGAAGAAATGTGGCAAATGTTCAGGGGATATTTGTGTAGAGTTCTGCAGAGGTACATTCCAATGAGACAGGGAAACAATGGTAGGGTACAGGAACCGTGGTGAACAAAGGCTTACCATGGTAAATGTAGTCAAGAAGAAAAGAAGAGCTTACGAAAGATTCAAAGAGCTAGGTAATGATAGAGAGCTAGAAGATTATAAGGATAGTAGGAAGGAGCTCAAGAAAGAAATTAGGGGAGCCAGAAGGGGCCATGAGAAGGTATTGGTGGACAGGATTAAGGAAAACCCCAAGATATTCTACTCAAACACGAGGAAGTCTGCAGATGCTGGAATTTCAAGCAACACACATAAAAGTTGCTGGTGAACGCAGCAGTCCAGGCAGCATCTCTAGGAAGAGGTACAGCCGACGTTTCGGGCCGAGACCCTTCGTCAGGACTAACTGAAAGAAGAGCTAGTAAGAGATTTGAAAGTGGGAGGGGGAGGGGGAGATCCAAAATGATAGGAGAAGACAGGAGGGGGATTCTACCAGCATGTTAAGAGCAAGGGGGATAAGACATGAGAGAATAGGACCAATCAAGTGAATCACTTAATGAATACTTTGCTTCAGTATTCACTACGGAAAAGGATCTTGGCAATTGTAGGGATGACTTCTAGCAGACTGAAAAGCTTGAGCATGTAGATGTTAAGAAAGAGGATGTGCAGGAGCATTTAGAAAGCATCAAATTGGGTAAGTCATAGGGACCGGACGAGATGTACCCCACCCTACTGTGGGAGGCAAGGGAGGAGATTGCTGGCCTCTGGTGATGATCTTTGAATCATCAGTGGGGACGGGAGAGATTCAGAAGGATTGGAGGGTTGTGGATGTTGTATCATTATTCAAGAAAGGGAGCAGAGATAGCCCAGGAAATCATAGACCAGTGAGTCTTACTTCAGTGGTTGGTAAGTTGATGGAGAAGATACTGAGAGGCAGGATTTTTGAACATTTGGAGAGGCACGATCTGATTAGGAATAGTCTGCATGGCTTTGTGAAAGTTAGGTCATGTCTTATGAGCCTGATTGAATTTTTTGTGGATGTGATTAAGTACATTGATGATGGTAGAGCAGTAGATGTAGTGTATATGGATTTCAGCAAGGCATTAGATAAGGTACCCCATGCAAGGCTTATTGAGGAAGTAAGGAGGCATGGGATCCAAGGGGACATTGCTTTGTGGATCCAGAACTGGCTTGCCCAGAGAAGACAAAGAGTGGTTGTAGATGGGTCATATTCAGCATGGAGGTCGGTGACCAGCGGTGTACCTCAGGGATCTGTCCTGGGACTCCTACTTTTCGTGATTTTTATAAATGATGTGGATGAAGAAGTGGAAGGATGGGTTAGTAAATTTGCTGATGACACAAAGGTTGGAGATGTTGTGGGTAGTGTGGAGGGCTGTTAGAGGTTACAGTGGGACATTGATAGGATGCAAAACTAGGCTGAGAAGCAGCAGATGGAGTTCAACCCAGATAAGTGTGAGGTGGTTCATTTTGGTAGGTCAAATATGATGACAGAATATAGTATTAATGGTAAGACTCTTGGCAGTGTGGAGGATCAGAGGGTACTTGGGGTCCGAGTCCATAGGACACTCAAGGCTGCTGCGCAGGTTGGCTCTGTGGTTAAGAAGGCATACGGTGCATTGGCCTTCATCAATCATGGGATTGAGTTTAGGAGCCGAGAGGTAATGTTGCAGCTATATAGGACACTGTTCAGACCCCACTTGGAGTACTGTGCTCAGTTCTGGTCACCTCACTATAGGAAGGATGTGGAAACCATAGAAAGGGTGCAGAGGAGATCTACAAGGATGTTGCCTGGATTGGAAAGCATGCCTTATGAGAATTGGCTAAGTGAACTCGGTCTTTTTTCCTTGGAGTGACGGAGGATGAGAGGTGACCTGAAAAAGGTGTATAAGATGATGAGAGGCATTGATCGTGTGGATAGTCAGAGGCTTTTTCCCAGGGCTGAAATGGCTATCACGAGAGGGCACAGTTTTAAGGTGCTTGGAAGTAGGTATGGAGGAGATATCAGGGGTAAGTCTTTTATGCAGAGAGTGGTGAGTGCGTAGAATAGGCTGCCGGTGATGGTGGTGGAGGCAGATATGTTAGGGTCTTTTAAGAGACTCCTGGACAGGCATATGGAGCACAGAAAAATAGAGGGCTATGGGTAACCCTAGGTAATTTCTCAGGTAAGGACATGGTCGGCACAGCTTTGTGGGTTGAAGGGCCTGTATTGTTCTGTAGGATTTCTATGTTTCTATGTTTTTAACTGTATGGATAGTTAAGTGCTGCACAAAGCACAAGGAAGAGCTATTATGCTCATTCCATTGGTCACCACACGTTCAGAATTTTAACCAATATTTTTCTCTTTTCCTCTTATCTCTGGGCTGTATAAATAATCTGTTGACGTGGCTTTTGATTGCAAGTTACTGTCTTCCCTCATGGTTGAACCAGTATGACGTTTGAAGCCTTGAAATTCTGATATTGAATCCCGTCTATGTTTTGTAACAGAAAACAGTTCTGCATTGCTGGGACAGAAATTCAGCAGATAATTGAAGATAGCACTTGTCAAAGTCAAAGTCCAGTTTAAGTTATTTTGCAGAAGTACATGTATGCATAGGTGCAATCAGCTACTTCACAGGCATAAAGCATCATATAAGCAGCGTCCACAAGAAAAGCATAAGTGAAGCTTATATTTATGCATGAAAAGCATAAACGTATATATATATATATATATATATAGCTAGGAAGCGTAAGACCTTTGTACAGTACTGCAAATGGCAAGTGTGTTGGCCCACTTAGTCCACTTAGATGGGCTCGATGCGTTTTATGCTGCTGTTAGGGAGTACTCTGAAATTATATGAATATAGCAGGTATTAATTAAAACAAGAAACATTCTTCGGTTCTTAACGTAAATTGTAAATTGTGAGCAGTAAATTTAAATTACAGTACTGTGGAAAAGTCTTAGGAACCCTAGCTATATAGATACAGTGCCTAAGACTTTCACATAGTACTGTAATTTAGGCACTATTTATACAAGAAAATATGATCAGAACAAAAATTAATGGTCCATTTTAGTGCATCATTGCTAAAATATAGCGATTAGGGTTTTGCTGATTGTTTCACGAGCTGAATAGTTGAAGGAAAGTAGCTGTTCTTGAAGCTACCGCCGTGGGACTTCAGGCTTCTGTATCTCCTGTCCAATGATTGCAAGAATGTCAGAGACCCTGATTCAATCCATGCCGTGGATGCTGTTTGCGTAGGGTCTGCACGTTTTCCCTGTGACTGTATCGTTTTCCTCCATGTGCTCTGGTTAAGTCTCATGCCCCAAACGCACGTGGGCTGATAGGTTAATTGGCCACGATAATTTGTTGCCAGTGTGTGCATAGGTGACAGAATCTGGGGGTTGTTGATGGAATCATGGAGAGAATTAAATGGAACGGTGTAACTGAGTGGATATGGACTAGGTGGGCCAATGGACTTGTTCCCATGTCCATCATCGAGAACACCTTCAGGAGGCAGTGTCCCAAGAATGTGGTGTCCGTCAGCAAGGACATTCGCCATCTCAAAAATTCCCCTTTCTCATTCCTATCATTTGGGAGGAAATACAGGAGCCTGATTACACACCCTCAAAGATTCAGGAACAGCTTCTTCCCTCTGCCATCTGATTTCTGAATGGACAGGAATACTTAACATCAATCAATAAGAAATGTTTTGAGTGGCTGGTTATGGAGCACATTAAAGCCTTTCTCCCAGCTACATTGAACCATTTCCAGTTCGCTTATCGCTCAAATTGGTCCACTGACGATGCATTAGTCTCTGCCCTCCACTCGGTCCAGTCCCACCTGGGAAATGGGGTCTCATATGCCAGGCTGCTGTTTAAAGAATTCAGATCGGCATTTAACACAATCATACCCCAGAAACTGGTGAGGAAACTTGTCTCGCTGGGCCTCAACACTTCCCTATGCAACTGGAACATGAGGAATTCTGCAGATGCTGGAATTTCAAGCAACACACATCAAAGTTGCTGGTGAACGCAACAGGCCAGGCAGCATCTCTAGGAAGAGGTACAGTCGACGTTTCGGGCCGAGACCCTTTGTCAGGACTAACTGAAGGAAGAGCTAGTAAGAGATTTGAAAGTGGGAGGGGGAGGGGGATCCTCTCATATCCCCTTTGCCAATCACCTGTCCAGTTCTTGGCTCCATTCCTCCCCCTCCTGTCTTCTCCTATCATTTTGGATCCCCCCTCCCCCTCCCACTTTCAAATCTCATTTTATAGGAGCACCATTGAGAGTGTCCTGACAAGTTGCATCTCCATCTAGTATGGGAGAAGCTGAGCGTCGGTCTGGAAGCCCCTGCAACGGACTGTGAGAATGGCTGCGAGGATCTCTACCATCTCTCTACCATCCATCAGGGACACTTATCGGGAGAGCTGGTTATGCACGGCCCATAGCATTATTACGGATCCCACCCATACATCAGGCAGGAGACTCTGATGCAAGAACAAGAGCGGTCAGGATGGGAAACAGTTTCTTACCTCAGGCCATTAGGCTTCTGAAGTTCCTGCCACATCACATTCAAACCATCACTGGTTAATCAGTTCTGTACCTTACAGTATCTAATATTTTTATTTGTGTGTAATACATCTGTAGATTTCATCCTTAATTTTATAAGTTATTATGTGCTTTACTACAGTGCTTTACACCCTGGTTTGGAGAAACAATGTCTTATTTGAAGCGATGCATGAATATCGTTAAATGACAATAAACTTGACTTAACTTGTTATTCCTTTTGTTTTACACTATTTATTTATTTTGTAATAAGTAGTAAGCTTATGTCTTTGCACTTCTCTGCTGTCACAAAACAATACATTTCATGGCATACAAGCCAGTAATAATAAACCTGATTCTGATTCCGAGTCTGGAGTCTTTTTTTACTCTGTGCTAAAGATACTGCAGACATATAAACAGAAAGGTGCGGGAAAAGGACAGTAATATCATGAAGTATCCCATCCACCTTGCTTATGGACTCTTTGTCCTACTCCCATCAAGGAAGAGGCTATGCAGCATCTATGCCAGGACCACTAGACTCAAAAACAGTTACTTCTCTCAAACTGTCAGGCTGATCAACATCTCCACCCATTGACCCACCCCACCACCACTACATACACATCACCTAGCATCACTTTAAGTACACACCATCAGTCTATGTATTTAACAGTCATTTGTGCATTATGTCTTCAAGAATTGCTTTTGCATTTATATTTATGTGGGTTTTTTTAATTGTGATTTTTATGCTTATTTTTATGCTGTATCAGATCAAAGTAAGAATCATTCTGTTCTCCTTTACACTCCTGTGCTAAGGAATGACAATAAACAATCTTGAATCTGGACATATAATTGTTCTTGCTAATTTTCTTGGGCTAAGCTTAACCACATAAACCTCCCATTATAACTGTAAATGAAATGTTGTTTGTGTCCACACACAGATATTATCTTTATAGATTTCATTCCTTTAAAGCTCCTCTCCTTCTCATTAAACTCTTCATAGAAAGTTGTGGATGATACAATGGCAACAATGTGAGCACGGGAGGGAAAATGCTTAATTTTCAGTGAAGGACAAAGCCGTCCCCTACCTTTTCTTCTGAATGAATTCTGTACTCAGACTGGAAACTAATTACAACCAATCTTTCATTAACATGTTAGTTCCTCCCTCATTTATATTTAGCTACCAATTCCCTGTTCACTTCTAATGCATGTTTCAAATGCTTTATGCTGGAACTTTCTCAGTAAGTTGTGAGTGTTGCTTTTAGTAGCATCTTATGTGGTCCAAGAATTATATAAAGGCCTCGGAATAGCTAAGAAGACTTATGCAAAGAAGACACCAACATGAATGCATCAGAGGCTGAAGTTTCTAGTCTTTGTCACTTTCAGAGAGCAAGTGGAGGGGCTCTACGACTCATGTTCTCTGTATTATTTGTTTATTTCATTACTTATTATGTTTGCTTTACAGTCTACCCTTTTTTGTGCATTGGTTGTTTGTCTGTCTTTGTGTGTAGTTTTTCAATGATTATATTGTATTTTTGGTTCTACTGTGAATGCCCGCAAGAAAATGAATCTCAGGGTAGTATATGGTGACATATGTGTACTTTGAAAATAAATTTACTTTAAAATATGAACTTTAAATGCACAGATAGTGTTAGATTATTAGAGTAAATAGGAAGAGAATAATATCAATGACAATAATTAAATAAAAATAGATATCATGCCTATACTGGAAAAAATACATGGCCCTACTCCTTGGGGATGAGAGCAGAACTAATTATGGGCTTTTATATGACACATTGTACAGTACTGCAAAATGACTCTTTGATTATATTCTGATGGGGAATAGGGTGCCTGAATGCAGACAAAAGAAGTGACCAGTCCATGGGTGGTCAATAGGCCTTGGATTTCCCTGGGAGAGACAAGATCAAACACTGCATTCTCCCTGAGATACAATCTGTGAAAGCTTTTTCACTGTATTGTCTGACAAGGATTCAATCAATTTTTTTCAGAGGCAGACCTTTGTTTGAATAGGTGAAGGATTAGTGGTGGGGTGGGGGAGGGGTCTGTGGGGTTGTGTTTCTGGGAGCAGTGACTGCGTGCTCTGCTGAGTATTGAGCACCTTGGTGCACTCATATAAATAGCATTCTTTTATTGTACCTGCTTTGCCATTTGATCCAGAATCAGAATCAGGTTTAACATCACTAACATACTGTATGTCATGAAATTTGATGTTTTGCAGCAGCAATAGCAAGCAATATATTAAAATACTATAAATTATAATAAGAAATATATGTAAAAATTAAATTAAATAAGTAATTTAAATAAGTAAGATATACATATTTACCTTAATTCACATTTTGTCTCTATTATTACGTATTCCATTGTGCTGCTGCTGCAAAGATTTTAAACCTGATTCTGATTCTGATTCAGAAAGAGAGCAGAAACAGTGAGGTAGTGTTCATGGGTTGATTTGTTGTGCGTTCAGAAATCTGATGGCGGAGAGGAAGAGGCTGGTCTTAAAACATTGAGTTATGTGGTACTTATGTGGCATAATCTACAACTGCTGCAAATTTAATTTATGTCCATGGTTACCTTTGAATCACTGGCTTATTGGAGGGTAACAGCAGAGTGGTTACGTAGAGGACTAAATGTGAGCTCAGTTTCTGCTGTGGTGGTCGAATGTTATGCAAACTCAGGTTACAAGACAGCGCTATCAGTAAGAATAGTCAGCCCAGCTGCATAGTGGATAAGGCACAGGCCTTCAAAGCCAGAGATTCACAGTGTGCTGAAGGTCAAGACCAGTGATCCAGAACTCTACAAGAGGTCCAGGTATGACCTATAGAAGGCTATATTAAGAGCAAAAAAAACTATTCCAGGTGAGGTTAGAGATGGAATCAAATGCACATCAGCTACGGCAGGGTTTTGAGTCCATTATATCCTACAAGGCGAAACCTAGCATCATAAATAGCAGAGATACATCATTCCCTGATGAAAGTAACACTTTTTATTCATGCTTTGAAAGGGAGAATAAAACTATGGAGGGTGTTTGAATTAATCCAAGAGGAAGATTATCCAAGAGGAGGAGAAGATGGCAGCGCGACGCAGCGCGCAGCGGCCACTCCGGTGAATGATATCTGTTATCTGTCAAGTAGGGTGCCGTGCACAATCCTGATTTGATGGAGACAGACGTGAGAGCACAGAGGAACATCTGGTGAAACTTCTGAAATGCCTGTTTCACCGCCGCTGCTACTGTGTGATCCAGAATCTCCGGAGGGGAAGGCCCTGTGTCCTCGGTTTTGCTTGTGGCTCGGAAGCTGGGGCAGGGTTGAAGCGCTCGTCAGAGATGGTGCTCGGTGCTTGGTGTTGGAGGACTGGTCAGAGGCTCGAAGTTTTCGACGGGCTCAGAGTCGGCTGTGGTCGGGTGCTTCCAATGCATCGGCAAGTTTCTCCCTTCTACCGTCTGCGTGAGATGATGAGGCTATTGGGACTTGAGACTTTTTTTTACCGTGGCCATGGTCTGCTCTTTATCAAATTACGGTATTGCTTCGCACTGTTGTAACTATATGTTATAATTATGTGGCTTTGTCAGTTTTAGTCTTGGTTTGTTCTGTGTTTCTGTGATATCATTCTGGAGGAACATTGTATCATTTTTTAATGCATGCATTTCTAAATGACAATAAATGAGGACTGATTGCCCTCATAATCTAATTTAATCTAATGTTACTTGATACGAAATTGAGGCCCCATCCATCCATCTTTTCTAATGCCGCATTTCTTCCGTACGTTTCCCTGAGAACATCTGCTTCCAATTTATGCTTCCAAGTTCCTGCCTGATAGCCTCATATTTCCCCTTACTCTAATTAAATGCTTTCTTAACTTGTCTGTTCCTGTCCCTCTTCAATGCTATGGTAAAGGAGATAGAATTGTGATCACTATCTCCAAAATGCTCTCCCACTGAGAGATCTGATACCTGACCAGGTTCATTTCCCAATACCAGATCAAGTACAGCCTCTCCTCTTGTAGGCTTATCTACATACTGAGTCAAGAAACCTTCCTGAACACACCTAATAAACTCCACCCCATCTCAACTCTTGGCTCTAGGGACATGCCAATCGATATTTGGGAAATGGAAATCTCCCACCACAACAACCCTGTTATTATTACTCCTTTCCAGAATCTGTCTCCCTATCTGCTCCTCGGTGTCCCTGTCACTATTGGGTTGTCTATAATAAACACCCAGTAGAATTATTGACCCCTTCCTGTTCCTAACTTCCACCCACAGAGAATCCGTAGACAATCCCTCCATGACTTCCTCCTTTTCTGCAGCCATGACACTATCTCTGATCAACAGTGCCACACCCCCACCTCTTTTGCCTCCCTCCCTGTCCTTTCTGAAACATCTAAAGCCTGGCACTCGAAGTAACCATTCCTGCCCCTGAGCCATCCAAGTCTCTGTAATGGCCACAACATCATAGCTCCAAGTACTGATCCATGCTCTAAGCTCATCCGCTTTGTTCATAATACTCCTTGCATTAACATAGATACGTCTCAAAACATTGGTCTGAGTGCGTCCATTGTCGATCACCTGCTTATACTCCCTCTTGCACTGTCTCCAAGCTTTCTCTATTTGTGAGCCAACCTCCCTTTCTTCCGTCACTTCAGTTTGGTTCGCACCACCCAGCAATCCTAGTTTAAACTCTCCCCAATAGCCTTAGCAATATCTCCACCAAGATATTGGTCCCCCTAGGATTCAAGTGCAACCTATCCTTTTTGTACAGGTCACTCCTGCCCCAAAAAAGGTCCCAGTACTTATTGTTAAGGGGGACAGCCACAGGGGTGCTCTCTAGAACCTGAGTCTTGCCTTTCCCTCTCCTGACTGTTACCCACTTATCTGTCCCCCGGTGCCTTAGTGTGACTACCTGCCTATAGGTCCTCTCTATCACCTCCTCGCTCTCCCTGACCAGACGAAGGTCATCGAGCTGCATCTCTAGTTCCCTAACGCAGTCCCTGTGGAGCTGCAGCTCGATGCACCTGGTGCAGATGTGGCCATCTGGGAGGCTGGGAGTCTCCAGGACCTCCCTCATCTAACACCGAGCACAGAACACCGGCCTCACACACATACTTCCTGTCTCTATTTGACACAGGCAACCTACCTCGCCTTGACCAGTTATCACTAAAGCCTCGTTGAGCAAAAGCCTTCCTATTCTGTCTCCCTGTACTCTGACACCTACTGCTCCGACACCAGCTCTTCCAGCGCCGGCTCTATAAAGTTGTCTCCTTTTAAACTCTTCTCGCTGTTCTAACTGGCTGACGTCCACGCGCTTGCGCAGTCGTGCCCCGATCAAACCACTAAAGAAAAACCTATTAAATAGTTAGCTAAAATAAGTAGTAAAAACAAACAAATAAAAAAGTCGTGAGGTAGTGTTCATGGGTTCAATGTCCATTTAGAAATCGGATGGCAGAGGGGAAGAAGCTGTTCCTGAATCACTGAGTGTGTGCCTTCAGGCTTCTGTACCTCCTTCCCGACAGCAGCAATGAGAAAAGGGCATGTCCTGGGTGGTGCCAGTCCTTAATGATGGACAGCACTTTCCTAAGGCATTGCTCCTTGAATGTTGTCTTGGATACTACAGAGACTAATACCCATGATGGAGCTGACTAACCTTACAAATTCCTGCAACTTACTTTGACCTTGTGCAGTAGCACCCCCATACCTGATGGTGATACAGATAGATGGAATTCTCTCCACAGTTCATTTGTAGAAGTTTTCCAGCATTTTACTTGACAAACCAAATCTCCTCAAACTCATGATAAGATATAGCTGGCTGCCTTGCCATCGTTATAGCCACATCAAAATGCTGTATCCTCAGAGGTAGTGACACTCAGGAACTTGAACTTCAACTGGACTTGAATTTTAGTTCTTTTGAATCTTAGCAAAGTTGAGACATAATAGCAGTATGTTTCTCATAAAATGGAAATGAGTGTCCAGAATTCAGGTCATTTCTGCCTCCTAGAATGCAAATGTAAAATTGCTTGAAGTCCACATGTGCCAGGTAAAATGCAAATAGGAGTTCACCATTGCTGACCACGAAGAACCAATGATAGAAGGTAGACTGAGTGAGTCAGCCCGCTAACAAGCTCATTACAGGAAGCTTAAATAATGACTATTAGCCTCCTGGTCAAAGAAGACAGGTGAATGAAAAGGAACGGATAGGCAAATGCAGAAAATACAGAAAGCATGTCAGCAAACCATGAATAAAGTGTTAACGTATGACAGTAACTATACTTTGGAGGCAGTTGATCAGTTATATAGATCAGAATAGAAATATGGGGTGAGATCTGAGCTATGGAAGACACATAAACCTCAACGGCAAGGCATGCTGAGAAAGAGAGAAGAATTTGCACACAGTGTCTGAAGGCAGTCTGTCACAATGAGAGCATTGGTGGACCCAAATGCAAGACGCATCTTATGAGGTTAATTAAATTTAGTATATTGTTCGATACCAGGAGAGCAAGGCAGGAGCAGGAAAAGTGAACTGGACAAGGACTCAGGACTACGACTAGGCTGGAACTAAGGGTCTGGGCTAGGACTCGGAATCGGATCCCAAAACTAGAGGCGACGTGAAGAGGCTCCGGTATGAACTCCGAGCCAGAGACTGGGCAAGGACCCAGTACCTGGGTCTTGCCCCGGGCTCGGACCCCAGAACCGAGGCGAGAGGGACAGAGAAGGGATTCAGACAGGGGATAGGACAGGAATCACAGACTGCCAGGGCCAGGACTTGACTCGGAAATTGGATGCCGCCAGGGCCAAGGCTTAAGCTTGGTACTTGGATGCCCCCGGAGCCAGGACTAGACTTGGAGCCTCTGGGTAGTGGCGAGCTCTTGACTTGGCCCAGGAACAGTAGACAGCGGTTCTTGGTTCCCTCCGTTGGGTTAACTGACGGACCCATTCGGTGAGGAAACTTTGCAGGCTCGCTTTGGTAAGGTAACTTGACAGGAGTGCTCCGGTGAGGAAAGGCGAATTACCGGCACTCGCTTCGGGCGGAGACTAAGCTTGCTCTGGCCAGATGACATTGGCATGCTGTACCTTTAGTAACTTTGCAGACACTCCTGCGCTGAACAGCTGAAAGCCGGAGACTATAAACTACCAGTTCAGCCGAGAGTAAATTGCCTCTAATCACCAAAGCCGAGGGACACGGGAAAACAGGAAACCAAAGGGAAACAGGGAGTCAAAGGTCCAGATCGTAACATAAACAAAGTAAATTTAAAGATACCTCGATCTAGACCATGACACATTCATCCCAGCCTGACTGGAAGTGAAGACAAATAAGCTGGGCTTTTTCAGTGGTTAGGCCAGCAACTGAAAGGACAGTCCAGGGGAGGAGGTTAAAACCAGGGTGAGGTCTATGCAGCTATTTAAATAGCGACCACTCCAAATTCTCTTGTAAATCGATCAAAGAGATTTGTTAGATGTTCAGAATATCTTCTGTCATGGCATTGAGTGTGAACTGTTGCCTGTGAAGCTCAAACAACGTTACCTTGCTGGTGCCCTCTGCCTTCACAGTAACTACTGTCAGCCACGTCTGATAGTTTCAGTTATCAGAGATTGAAGGGGCAAAGATAAGGTTGTGATTAACGTGCAGGGAAGGAAGAAACAAACACACAAATGACAAAACTGCATTTTAAAGACTGATTGAAATCAAGAAGACAAATGTGTCCAAGAAGAGAATGTGATCAAATTTCTGGCACATTTTATTGCCATATTTATTCAAAGTTATAGATAGCCAATTAAGAGTGACGGGTAGTGCAGATGTAGGCACATGGAGACATGATAGGCTATTATTTGGGGAAGGGATCTGAAGTGAAGAGCATTTTTGTTGCCCTACTTAATTAGATCCTCCTTAAAATTTGTCCTTCCTGAGACAGATTTCTGTCCGGGGTCAAGAGGAGGGTATATTAGGGAGTATTCTGGAGAGATGTCAATTTGGCTGATACAATTGAAGCAAGAATCAGTCTTTAGTTCAGAATGTAACTTGTAAATTGCAAGCAGTAATTGAAGTTAAAAGCATATCTTTGCAAATAAACAATATTGCCTGTGAAGCATAGACAAAGAGATATTGTTTGCAAAATGGTGACCTGGATGTTTGCATGTACATCAGCCAAATGTTAAGGCATTGGGTTATGTTAATTGGTGTGCATCATTCGAGGCTTTGAGTAATGGCTTTAAGTAATTTGCACCATTGTGAACAAGTTCAAGAAAGCTTACAGACTGGACTAATACTATCAGTTAACCATCTGGATGGTTTGTTCAAGGATGTCTTCTATTAGCCATGAAGGAATTAAAATACGGAAGAAAACATCAACCTTGAATGGATCAATGACAGTGGAAGTAGACAAACCAGATATCTTTGTTCTTGCCATACTTAAAGCAACGAAGGCTGCCATTTTGTGAAGCTGCGCTGTGATCTCCATTTTGTGAACTATGAGATAAACTGATTCTTGTCCTAGGGTAACTAACACAGAGCAATTGAATGTGGACCCCAGGCGCTTTTAGAACATAGAACATAGAACATAGAAAAATACAGCACAGTACAGGCCCTTCGGCCCACAATGTTGTGCCGACCCTCAAACCCTGCCTCCCATATAAGCCCCCACCTTAAATTCCTCCATATACCTGTCTAGTAGTCTCTTAAACTTCACTAGTGTATCTGCCTCCACCACTGACTCAGGCAGTGCATTCCACACACCAACCACTCTCTGAGTAAAAAGCCTTCCTCTAATATCCCCCTCGAACTTCCCACCCCTTACCTTAAAGCCATGTCCTCTTGTATTCAGCAGTGGTGCCCTGGGGAAGAGGCGCTGGCTATCCACTCTATCTATTCAACTTATTATCTTGTACACCTCTATCATGTCTCCTCTCATCCTCCTTCTCTCCAAAGAGTAAAGCCCTAGCTCCCTTAATCTCTGATCATAATGCATACTCTCTAAACCAGGCAGCATCCTGGTAAATCTCCTCTGTACCCTTTCCAATGCTTCCACATCCTTCCTATAGTGAGGTGACCAGAATTGGACACAGTACTCCAAGTGTGGCCTAACTAGAGTTTTATAGAGCTGCATCATTACATCGCGACTCTTAAACACTATCCCTATGAAAGCTGAAACTCCGTAAGCTTTCTTAGCTACCCTATCCACCTGTGAGGCAACTTTCAGGGATCTGTGGATATGTGCCCCGAGATCCCTCTGCTCCTCCACACTACCAAGTATCCTGCCATTTACTTTGTACTCTGCCTTGGAGTTTGTCCTTCCAAGGTGTACCACCTCACACTTCTCTGGGTTGAACTCCATCTGCCACTTCTCAGCCCACTTCTGCATCTTATCAATGTCTCTCTGCAATCTTTGACAATCCTCTACACTATCTACAACACCACCAACCTTTGTGTCGTCTGTAAACTTGCCAACCCCCCCTTTTACCCCCACATCCAGGTCATTAATAAAAATCACGAAAAGTAGAGGTCCCAGAACAGATCCTTGTGGGACACCACTAGTCACAATCCTCCAATCTGAATGTACTCCCTCCACCACCACCCTCTGCCTTCTGCAGGCAAGCCAATTCTGAATCCACCTGGCCAAATTTCCCTGGATCCCAAGCCTTCTGACTTTCTGAATAAGCCTACTGTGTGGAACCTTGTCAAATGCCTTACTAAAATCCATATAGATCACATCCCCTGAACTACTCTCAACTATATGCCTGGTCACCTCCTCAAAGAACTCTATCAGGCTTGTTAGACACGATCTGCCCTTCACAAAGCCATGCTGACCGTCCCTGATCAGACCATGATTCTCTAAATGCCTAGAGATCCTATCTCTAAGCATCTTTTCCAACAGCTTTCCCACCACAGACGTAAGGCTCACTGGTCTATAATTACCCGGACTACACCTACTACCTTTTTTGAACAAGGGGACAACATTCGCCTCCTTTCAATCCTCCAGTACCATTCCCGTGGACAACAAGGACATAAAGATCCTAGCCAGGGGCTCAGCAATCTCCTCCCTCGCCTCATGGAGCAGCCTGGGGAATATTCCGTCAGGCCACGGGGGCTTATCTGTCCTAATGTATTTTAACAACTCCAACACCTCCTCTCCCTTAATATCAACGTGCTCCAGAACATCAACCTCACTCATATTGTCCTCACCATCATCAAGTTCCCTCTCATTGGTGAATACCGAAGAGAAGTATTCACTGAGGACCTCGCTCACTTCCACAGCCTCCAGGCACATCTTCCCACCTTTATCTCTAATCGGTCCTACCTTCACTCCTGTCATTCTTTTTTTCTTCACATAATTGAAGAATGCCTTGGGGTTTTCCTTTACCCTACTCGCCAAGGCCTTCTCATGCCCCGTTCTTGCTCTTCTCAGCCCCTTCTTAAGCTCCTTTCTTGCTTCCCTATATTCCTCACTAGACCCATCTGATCCCTGTTTCCTAAACCTCATGTATGCTGCCTTCTTCCACCTGACTAGATTTTCCACCTCATTTGTTACCCATGGTTCCTTCACCCTACCATTCTTTATCTTCCTCACCGGGACAAATTTATCCCTAACATCCTGCAAGAGATCTCTAAACTTTGACCATATGTCCATAGTACATTTCCCTGCAAAAACATCATCCCAATTCACACCCACAAGTTCTAGCCTTATAGCCTCATAATTTGCTCTTCCCCAATTAAAAATTTTCCTGTCGTCTCTGATTCTATCCTTTTCCATGATAATGCTAAAGGCCAGGGAGCGGTGGTCACTGTCCCCCAGATGCTCACCCACTGAGAGATCTGTGACCTGACCTGGTTCATTACCTAGTACTAGATCTAGTATGGCATTCCCCCTAGTCGGCTTGTCCACATACTGTGACAGGAATCTGTCCTGGACACACTTAATAAACTCTAATGATGACATTTTGCTAATGATCTGCAAAATCTGAGACCATTCTTAGATAAACTGTTTATTGTGGAGAAAGGCAAGTTTGCAGAAGTAACCTCATTATCTTGGCCAGTGTCTGGGTGATCTGGTTTGACTGGTTTGAACCAGAGTTGACTCGAACAAAAGAAGTCACCTAAGGCATGAAGATGTGTAGCTCCTTGTCTACATACTATGGGAATCTGAATCAGGTCAGTCAGATGATCCTAAACCAATGAGATTGAAACTGAATATTTGAACCAATAAGGAAAGAGTATAAGAATGAAGGGCTTTGAATGCAAAGGAACATGAAGTTTGGAGATTAATTATTGTAAGAATACCCCCATGCCAGAGGCTGGGAGTGGAAGTATCAATCGTTTATCCATTCAGAGATCCTCTATATCAGTGTTATAAATTGGAGAAATGGTCTGAGTGAGTATTGATACAGAAAGAACAGTAGAATTAATGTTTAAAGTTATTGGCCTGGAGTCCATAAGACCATAAGACATAGTAGCAGAATTAGGCCATTCAGCCCATCAAGTCTGTTCCACCATTCCATCATGAATGATCCTGGACCCTACTCAACCTCATACACCTGCCTTCTCGCCATATCCTTTGATGCCCTGACTGATTAGGGAAATGATCAACTTCCGCCTTAAATATACGCCTGGACTTGGCCTCCATCACAGTCTGTGGTATACCTTTCCACTGATTCACTACTCTCTAGGTAAAAAAAAAATCCTCCTTACCTCTGTTCTAAAGGGTCACCCCACAATTTTGAGGCTGTTCCCTCTAGTTGTGGGTGCCCCACCATCTGAAACATCCTGTTCATAGCCACCTTATCTAGTCCTTTCAATATTCAATGAGATCCCACCGTAATCTCCTAAATTCCAGTGAATACAGGCCCAAAGCTGCCAAAAGCTCCTCATATGTCAACCCTTTCATTCCATGAATGATCCTCATGAACCTCTTCTAAACTCTCTCTAATGACAACACATCCTTTCTGAGATATTAGCCCCAAAACTGTTGACAATACTCTTAAGTGCAGCCTGACTAGTGTCTTATAAAGGATCGGTATTATTTCCTTGCTATTATATTCTATTCCCCTTGAAATAAATGCCAACATTGCATTTGCCTTCTTTACTACAGAATCAACCTGTAAATGAACCTTCTGGGAGTCTTGCACGAGGACTCCCAAATCCCTCTGTACCTCTGATGTTTGAATTTTCTCCCCATTTATATAATAGCCTGCACTATTGTTCCTTTTACCAAAATGCATTATCAAACATTTCCCAACGCTGTATTTCATCTGCCACTTTTTTGTCCATTCTTCCAATTTGTCTAAGTCCTGCTGCAATCACATTGATTCCTCAGCACTACCTACCCCTGCACTTATCTTCGTATCATCCACAAACTTTGCCACAAAGACATCAATTCTATTATCCAAATCATTGACAAACAATGTGAAAAGCAGTGGTTCCCTGACGAACACCGCTAGTCACTGGCAGCCAACCAGAAAAGGCCCCTTTCATTCCCACTCTCTGTCTCCTGCCTGCCTATCCATGCCAATACCTTTTCTGTACTGCCATGGGATTTTATCTTGTTAAGCAGCCTCATGTGTGGCACCTTATCAAACGCTTTCTGAAAATCCAAGTAAATGACGTCCAATACCTCTCCTTTGTCCACCCTGCTTGTTACTTCCTTGAAGAATTCTAACAGATTTGTCAGGCAAAGTTTCCTTTTACAGAAACCATGCTGACTTTGACTTATTTTGTCATTATTCTCCAAGTATCCCGAAACCTCATCCTTAATAATAGACCCCAACACTTTCCCAACCACTGAGGTTAGGTTAACTGACCAAAAATGTCCTTTCTTTTGCCTTCCTCCCTTCTTAAAGAGTGGAGTGACATTTGCAATCTTCCAGTCCTCTGTCACCATCCCAGAATCAAGTGATTCTTAAAAGATCATGACCAATGCATTTGTTATCTCTTCAGCAACCTCTCTCAGGACTCTGGGACGTAGTCCATCTGGCCCAGGTGACTTATCCACCTTAGACCTTTCAGTTTGCCTTGCACTTTTCCTTTGTAATAGCAATGGCACTCACTCCTGTTCCCTGACGCAGACTTCTGGCACACTGCTAGTGTCTTCCACAGTGAAGACAGATGAAAATTATCCATTAAGTACATCTTCCATTTCTTTGTCCCCCATTACTACCTCACCAGCATCATTTTCCAATGGTCCAATATCACCTCTCATCTCCCTTTTACTCTTTACATAACTGAAAAAAAACTTTTGGTATCCTGCTTTATATTATTGGCTAGTTTGCCCTCATATTTCATCTTTTCCCTTTTTATAGCTTTTTTAGTTGCCTTTTGTTGGATTTTAAAAGCATCCCGATGATCCAACCTTTCACTCACTTTTGCTACCTTATATGTGCTTTCCTTGGCTTTTATGCAGTCCTTAACTTCCATTCTCAGCCACAGTTGCCTACCCCTGCCATTTGAGAACTTCTTCCTCTGTGGGACATATCTATTCTGCACTTTATGAAATATTCCCCGAAACTTCAGCCATCTCTGCTCTACTGTCATCCCTGTCAGTATCCTCCTCCAGTTCACCTGGGCAAGCTCCTTTCTCATGCCTCTGTAATTCCCTTTATTCCATTGTGATACTGATACATGTGACTTGTGCTTCTCCCTATCAAATTGCAGTATGAATTCAATCATATTATGATCACTGCCTCTAAGTGTTCCCTTACATTAAGCTCCCTAATAAGATTTGGGTTATTATACAACACCCAATCTAACATAGCCTTTTCCCAAGTAGGCTCAAGTACAAGCTGTTCTAAAAAAACATCTCATAGGCATTCAACAAATTCTCTCTCTTGCAATCCAGCACCAACCTGATATTCCCAATTCCCTTGCATATTGGTCCCCTATTACAATTATGTTATTACCCTTATTACATGCCCTTTCCAGCTCTCTTTGCAATCTCAACCCCACATCTTGGCTACTATTTGGAGGCCTATACATGAGTCCCATAATGGTTTTTTTACCCTTGCAGTTTCTTCACTACACCCACAAAGATTCAACATTCTCTGACCCTGTGTCACCTCTTTCTAAAGATGTAATTCCATCCTTTACCAACAGAGCCACACCACCACCGATGCCTTCCTGCCTGCCTTTTCAATACAAAGTCTATACTTTGATGTTAAGCTCCCAACTTTGGCCTTCTTTCAGCCATGACTCACTGGGTTGATGTAGTTACATTGTTGTTTGTGCAGAGACAAGAAGGTACAAGCTTTGATTGATTGAGTTGCATAGTGAATTGCCTAATCTAGACCAGTTGATGATTGGCCAACAGATTTTGGCATCCCTGTGTGGACCCGTGAAGAAAAAATAAGAGGACTGAGACCCTAGGTTTTGAGTTGAACCACCCCCCAGGTTAAGATATTATAATGGGAAAAGGAAAGGACAAAAAGAACCTAGGGTGTTCAGAAATTTGGAGAGATTACTTTCATAATTATGTATTAAGAAAATGGCCTGATTGTAAGGTGTGGCTAGGAATGGTTGAGAGTGGAGGGTCAGGGACTAGGGAAAAGAGTAAGTGAAAAGGAAGCAAAGAGCTTTCAAGGGATTAGAAAAGACGTTCTAATGGGATGCACGCTGGAAGATCTAATTGAAGTGGCAAGAGGAAAACAGAAACTGGCAGAGGAATTGTGTAAGTATAGGGAAGTGTTAGAGAGGGTGAAAAAAAGAGCTGGAGAGAAAGAGGAAAGAAAATGAAATTCTGAGGGAGCACGGTCAGGTGAATTTAATCCACGAGCCAGCTTCAGGCTCCGTGTGAATGCGTAATGAGAGAAAAGGAGAAACGGGAAGAGGAGTGTAAATGGGTGAGTACAAAATTAGAGAACTGGGAAAGTCAGTGTCCGGATTTATGGACTGCTATGAAAGTCGTGCAGAAATAGACAGTTGAGAAGAAAGGCAGCGCCAATTACACCAAGTGTTTAAAACATGTCAAAAAGCTGAAAAGTCAACTCTCAGCTCAGAGAGGATAGATATGTACATTTAGCTCAAGGACTGATGATGACGGTGATATAGATTGGGGTGATTTAGCGTATGAGGCGACCCACTATAATAGTGAAGATGACTGGCCCACCACTCTACGGATTTTTCTGTTGGGGATGGAATTTTCAACACCCACTGCCCCAGTGGCACCCGCAGCAATGGAGGGAGTTCAGGAGACGCCAGAGCAGGGGGATTGGTTGTGACCCTCTTGACAAGTGCTATAACTGTGAATATGCCAAAATGTGGGCTGGGAGAAGACCTTCAGGAACTTTTTCTGCGCATTCAGCAGCATTGGGTAATCCATGATTTAGATGAGCAGAGGGACAGAAGTTAGTCCTTCTGTATCTAACTTCAGTATTACACTCAGTCCTCCCGGAAGAACAGGGACAAGGCCAGGGGACACTGGGTGATTTACAGGAGGCTATCTTAGAAGCTGCAGGGATATTTGAGGTGATCCGGTGGAGGCTTTGCATAAACTAACTTCAGTGTTACACTCCGCCCTACAGTAGGAACAGGGACAAGACCAGGGAACTCTAGGTGATTTATAGGAGGCTATCTTAGAAGCTATCTTATAACTGAGGTGATCTGGTGGAGGATTTGCATAAATGCAGACAATGGAAAGGGGAGCACCCCCCTGCATTTGTGACCGGTTCCCTTGGGTGTTTATGTTCCTACTTTGGATAGGCAGAATTTGACTTGACAACAGCTCAGTAGCTGGCTGAGGCCCTTGGTATTGTACAGCACGAGGAGAGCAGAAGAATGGGTGAGATGTTTGATCCTACAAATCCCACACATACTGAAGCATGGGTTCTCAGAAGCATGGGAAAAGGAAGTAAGGGACAAAGGTTCTAAGGAGGATAAGGGGAAGCAGGTTTCTCAAATGACCTCTATATGAGAACAAGGTGTGAAGTGGCAGAATGAAGGGAGAGGGGGCGCCCATCAGGGTACGCCACCGCCGTGCTCGACAGCGCCACCTAGTAGGAGGAGTGGTCAAGGACAAGGTTGGAATGCCTACATTCCCCCTGTTATGAATACCAGATCCCCATGGAAATGCTTCAATTGTGGACATAAATGTCATTTTGCCAGGGGTTGCCCACAACCCAGACAGGTTGGGAATGGTCAGGATGCAGCCTGGAAGGTCAAGTGCATTACGCGCAGTGTAATTTCGAGGGCACAGGTGAAAAGCCACAACAGTATCCACAGATACCTACAAGGACTTCAAGTCACAATGATGGCATCAGGCCTCGGTTACGTGGGTGTGCAACGTAAGGTGGGATGGTGCGAGTAGACCCCTTGTAGAAACTAGGGTAAGAGTCCACCCTATAAAATCTCTTTGGGACACTGACGCCTCTCAAACCACCCTAAACACATCCACATTCAATGTAACAAGTTGGGAAATGCAAGACACTATTACTTTAAGTGAATTTACTGGACACTCACGAGTAGGGGAGTTGACTTCACCACTGAACATAAAGTTGGGCCAATGCAGTGTGTCCCATCTGGTTGTGCTCATTAACTAGACAACTACTCAAGAACTTGCTCTAGGAAGTGACTTTACTAAGAAAGCAGCTTCTGAGTTTTGATTCAATTGGCAGGTCCTGATTGACATTCCAGTAGGACGATGTGAGGAAAGGGTATGTACCATTAGGGAGATGTCGGAGACGGCAGAAGATGTGACAAAGGATTCACAGGCTAGACAAGTTATTTTAGATTGACAGGCAGTACTTGCTGAACATAAACACGACTGTAGCGGGATGCAAGGAGAGGTGTGTCTATAAGGCCCTGGTCTAAAACACTAGAAGCAATACAGATTTCTGAAATAAGCAGAGGTAGATGTAAAGGAAGTTATTCAGAGTTTGTCAATACAGGGATTTCTGTGAGAAATCTCATCTACAAATAATTCACATATATAGCCAGTTGCAAGATCTGATGGAAGTGGAGATTCACCATAGATTACCGGGAATTGAATAAACTCTTTTAACTGCCTCTACTGTAGCCACAAGTCCTGAGACTATGATTAAGCAGAATACTGCCGCAAAGTGTTTCACAGTACTGTATATAAGTAATAGATTTTGGTCTGTTTGATTATAAAGAGATTGTCATTCTAAATTTGGTTTCTCTTGGAAAGGATAACAGTTTACATGGACAGTTTGGCTGCAAGGATTTCAGAATTCACCCTCGATTTTCCTTCAATGGGCTGAAAGCTTTTTCAGCTCCCCAGTAATTGATTCAATATGTAGACGATCTACTTGTTGCAGACAAACA
This sequence comes from Mobula birostris, assembly GCF_030028105.1. Lineage (NCBI taxonomy): Eukaryota > Metazoa > Chordata > Chondrichthyes > Myliobatiformes > Myliobatidae > Mobula > Mobula birostris. The sequence goes on along the minus strand of NC_092392.1, from coordinate 55,886,507 downwards.
CCAGAGAGGAACATTATGAATTACTTTAAGAACCATTGCAACTGTTACAGGAAATGGGTTTGAAGGTAAACCCTAAAAAAGCTCAAATCATGAGGCAGCAGGTTAGTTAATTAGGAGTGGTCAGAACCCCTGGGAGATGAGAAATTGATAAACAGTGTGTGGATGTAGTGGCAAAAATACCTCTCCCCACTGACGTGAGAGTATTGAGTTAATTTCTCGGTTTGGCGGGGTACTGTAGAGAATATAATTTGTCTCCATAGTTTGCCCAATATGGAGCTCTTGAAGAAAGATGTTACATGGGAATGGAAACCAGAAGGCAGTTTCAGATCTTAAAACTAGTCTTGCAGAAGCACCTGCTCTTAAGACCCTAATCCCTTCTGAGCCATGGAAGTCACTAACACTGTGGGAGGAAATCGGGGCACCAGGAGGAAACCCACGCAGTCACAGGGAGAATGTACAAATTCCTTACAGGCAGTGGCTGGAATTGAGCCCAGATTACTGGTCTGGTAAAGCGTTGTGCTAACCACTACGCTACTGTTTCGTAATACAAGGACGGAATGGAACATTCATTCCCATCTTAAAATCAGAAGAAAGTGAAGTTCTCCGACCAAAAAGTTCCATAAGACCATAAGACCAAGGAGCAGAATTTAGGCCGTTCAGCCCATCGAGTCTGCTCTGCCTTTCCATCATGGTTGATCCTGGATCCCAATCAACCCCATACACCTGCCTCCTCTCCATAACCTTTGATGCCCTGACCAATCAGAAAACTATCAACTTTCACTTTAAATATACCCACGGACTTGCCCTCCACAGCTGTCCGTGGCAGAGCGTTCCACAAACTCACTACTCGCTGGCTCAAAAAAATCACTCCTTACCGCTGTTCTAAAAGGCCACCCCTCAATTTTGAGGCTATGCACTTTAGTTCTGGACAACCCCACCATAGCAAGCACCCTCTCCACAACCACCCTATCTAGTCCTTTCAACATTTGTTAGGTTTCAATGAAATCCCCCTGCATTCTTCTAAATTCTAGTGAGTACAGGCCCAAAGCTGCCAAAGGCTCCTCATATGTTAACCCCTTCGTTCCCAGAATTAATCTTGTGAACCTCCTCTGGACTCTTTCCAATGACAACACATCCTTTGAGATATGGGACCCAAAACTGTTGACAATACTCCAAGTGCAGCCTGACTAGTCACCTTACAAAGCCTCAGCATTGAAGTTCCTCTTTAAGCAACTTTGTTGATGGATCATCATCAGTTCAGTATGGAGAGAGACTTACTGGATGTGATAAACTTTCTATATAGAGGACAAGGAAAGAGGAGAGATCAAAAGTGTTACCATCAAGTTATCTAAAAACTGAGAGCACAAGCAGCAAAGCCCACTGCTAATAGTCATAGTCATAGTCATAATCATACTTTATTGATCCCGGGGGAAATTGGTGTTTGTTACAGTTGCACCATAAATAATAAATAGTAATAGAACCATAAATAGTTAAATAGTAGTATGTAAATTATGCCAGTAAATTATGAAATAAGTCCAGGACCAGCCTATTGGCTCAGGGTGCCTGACCCTCCAAGGGAGGAGTTGTAAAGTTTGATGGCCACAGGCAGGAATGACTTCCTATGACATAGAAACATAGAAACATAGAAAATAGGTGCGGGAGTAGGCCATTCGGCCCTTCGAGCCTGCACCGCCACTTATTATGATCATGGCTGATCATCCAACTCAGAACCCCGCCCCAGCCTTCCCTCCATACCCCCTGATCCCCGTAGCCACAAGGGCCATATCTAACTCCCTCTTAAATATAGCCAATGAACTGGCCTCAACTGTTTCCTGTGGCAGAGAATTCCACAGATTCACCACTCTCTGTGTGAAGAAGTTTTTCCTAATCTCGGCCTTAAAAGGCTTCCCCTTTATCCTCAAACTGTGGCCCCTTGTTCTGGACTTCCCCAACATCGGAAACAATCTTCCTGCATCTAGCCTGTCCAATCCCTTTAGGATTTTATACGTTTCAATCAGATCCCCCCTCAATCTTCTAAATTCCAATGAGTACAAGCCCAGTTCATCCAGTCTTTCTTCATATGAAAGTCCTGCCATCCCAGGAATCAATCTGGTGAACCTTCTTTGTACTCCCTCTATGGCAAGGATGTCTTTCCTCAGATTAGGGGAACAAAACTGCACACAATACTCCAGGTGTGGTCTCACCAAGGCCTTGTACAACTGCAGTAGTACCTCCCTGCTCCTGTACTCGAATCCTCTTGCTATAAATGCCAGCATACCATTCGCCTTTTTCACCGCCTGCTGTACCTGCATGCCCACTTTCAATGACTGGTGTATAATGACACCCAGGTCTCGTTGCACCTCCCCTTTTCCTAATCGGCCACCATTCAGATAATAATCTGTTTTCCTATTTTTGCCACCAAAGTGGATAACTTCACATTTATCCACATTAAATTGCATCTGCTATGAATTTGCCCACTCACCCAACCTATCCAAGTCACTCTGCATCCTCTTAGCATCCTCCTCACAGCTAACACTGCCACCCAGCTTCATGTCATCCGCAAACTTGGAGATGCTGCATTTAATTCCCTCATTCAAGTCATTAATATATATTGTAAACAACTGAGGTCCCAGCACTGAGCCTTGCGGTACCCCACTAGTCACCGCCTGCCATTCTGAAAAGGTCCCGTTTATTCCCACTCTTTGCTTCCTGTCTGCTAACCAATTCTCCATCCACATCAATACCTTACCCCCAATACCGTGTGCTTTAAGTTTGCACACTAATCTCCTGTGTGGGACCTTGTCAAAAGCCTTTTGAAAATCCAAATATACCACATCGACTGGTTCTCCCCTATCCACTCTACTAGTTACCTCCTCAAAAAATTCTATGAGATTCGTCAGACATGATTTTCCTTTCACAAATCCATGCTGACTTTGTCCGATGATTTCACTGCTTTCCAAATGTGCTGTTATCACATCTTTGATAACTGACTCCAGCAGTTTCCCCACCACCGATGTTAGGCTAACCGGTCTATAATTCCCTGGTTTCTCTCTCTCTCCTTTTTTAAAAAGTGGGTTTACATTAGCCACCCTCCAATCCTCAGGAACTAGTCCAGAATCTAACGAGTTTTGAAAAATTATCACTAATGCATCCATTATTTCTTGGGCTACTTCCTTAAGCACTCTAGGATGCAGACCATCTGGCCCTAGGGATTTATCTGCCTTCAATCCCTTCAATTTACCTAACACCACTTCCCTACTAACATGTATTTCGCTCAGTTCCTCCATCTCACTGGACCCTCTGTCCCCTACTATTTCTGGAAGATTATTCATGTCCTCCTTAGTGAAGACAGAACCAAAGTAATTATTCAATTGGTCTGCCATGTCCTTGCTCCCCATAATCAATTCACCTGTTTCTGTCTGTAGGGGACCTACATTTGTCTTTACCAGTCTTTTCCTTTTTACATATCTATAAAAGCTTTTACAGTCAGTTTTTATGTTCCCTGCCAGTTTTCTCTCATAATCTTTTTTCCCCTTCCTAATTAAGCCCTTTGTCCTCCTCTGCTGAACTCTGAATTTCTCCCAGTCCTCAGGTGAGCCACTTTCTCTGGCTAATTTGTATGCTTCTTCTTTGGAATTGATACTATCCCTAATTTCTCTTGTCAGCCACGGGTGCACTACCTTCCTTGATTTATTCTTTTGCCAAACTGGGATGAACAATTGTTGTAGTTCATCCATGCAATCTTTAAATGCTTGCCATTGCATATCCACCGTCAATCCTTTAAGTGTCATTTGCCAGTCTATCTTAGCTAATTCACGTCTCATACCTTCAAAGTTACCCCTCTTTAAGTTCAGAACCTTTGTTTCTGAATTAACTCTGTCACTCTCCATCTTAATGAAGAATTCCACCATATTATGGTCACTCTTACCCAAGGGGCCTCTCACGACAAGATTGCTAATTAACCCTTCCTCATTGCTCAAAATCCAGTCCAGAATAGCCTGCTCTCTAGTTGGTTCCTCGACATGTTGGTTCAAAAAACCATCCCGCATACATTCCAAGAAATCCTCTTCCTCAGCACCTTTACCAATTTGGTTCACCCAATCTACATGTAGATTGAAGTCACCCATTATTACTGCTGTTCCTTTATTGCACACATTTCTAATTTCCTGTTTAATACCATCTCCGACCTCACTACTACTGTTAGGTGGCCTGTACACAACTCCCACCAGCGTCTTCTGCCCCTTAGTGTTACGCAGCTCTACCCATATCGATTCCACATCTTCCCGGCTTATGTCATTCCTTTCTATTGCGTTAATCCCTTCTTTAACCAGCAACGCCACCCCACCTGACCTTCCTTCATGTCTATCCCTCCTGAATATTGAATATCCCTGAACGTTGAGGTCCCATCCTTGGACACCCTGGAGCCATGTCTCTGTGATCCCAACTATATCATAATCATTAATAACAATCTGCACTTTCAATTCATCCACCTTATTACGAATGCTCCTTGCATTGACACACAAAGCCTTCAGGTGCTCTTTTACAACTCTCTTAGCCCTTATACAATTATGTTGAAAAGTGGCCCTTTTTAATGCTTGCCCTGGATTTGTCGGCCTGCCACTTTTACTTTTCTCCTTAGTACTTTTTGCTTCTACCCTCACTTTACACCCCTCTGTCTCTCTGCACTGGTTCCCATCCCCCTGTTGTGAACTAACCTCCTCACGCCTAGCCTCTTTAATTTGATTCCCACCCCCCAACCATTCTAGTTTAAAGTCACCTCAGTAGCCCTCGCTAATCTCCCTCAGTGACGCTCTGTGTTGCATCTCGGTGGAATGAGTCTCTGGCTGAATGTACTCCTGTGCCCACCCAGTACATTATGTAGTGGATGGGAAACATTGACCAAGATGGCATGCAACTTAGACAGCATCCTCTTTTCAGACACCACCATGAGAGAGTCCAGTTCCATCCCCACAACATCACTGTCAAAGCTCTTATGTCAGCCATTCAGACAGATATCCTTCAGAAGCAATCATATAGTCAAATAGTATATATGTTTGTAATAGTTTGACTGAAAATTTACCATTATGGAAAGCCAGCGGTTATGTCTAGGAGCAGGGTGAAATGGAATCCAGATGTAGAGGGAGAGATGACACAGTAACCAGCAAACAATATACCTATAGACTTAAACAAGGTACAGCAACAGAATCTGGAATTAGCAAAGGTACAGAGAGGAGAGAATTCTAAAGATTATGAGAAGTATCCAGGAATACAGGCACAGAATGGGATTGTAATTAATAATAGTAAATTTGTGGTGTCAAAAGGTGAAAGAAACCAGACGATGTATTGGTACCATAAAATTTCTGGGCATCAAGGAGCAGATAGGACCACGGGACAGTTGAAGAATCTGTGTTCGTGGCAATATAGAATATTATTGTAAGAATTATTTGACCCAGTATAACTCAGACAAATTGGCTAGAAAAGCAGTTTTAAGGTGCACGCAGCCCGAAGGAGGACCATGAGTTAACCTGCACATTGATTTTGTAGGACTTTTACCTCCATTCCCTGGTGGACTGAAATATATCCTCGTGGGAGTAGTTATTTTCACCAAGTGGAGAGAGGCTTTCCCAGCTAGAAAAAACTCCTCTACGGTTACAGCCAGGATTTTGTAGGAGAGTGTTTTTAACCATTGGAGATTGTCAAGGAGTTTATTATCAGATCCAGGTCCCCACTTCAGCGCACAGGTGATGCAAAATTAGATGAATCTGAGTTAAATCAAAGATTCCATATTCCTTATCGACCCCAGTCCAGTAGAATTGTTGAATGGATGAACCGGACTTTAAAAGTAATGTTAACTAAAATGGCTAAACAGCACAGAATCACAAGTCACTGCCTTACCCAATATCCTTATGATAGTGCTAAGATAATGGTGGGAAGTCATGTTTTCTTGGGTCCTGCTTCAGGAAAAAGTGGGTTCATAACTCAAGTACAACTTCATCATGGATGTGATAGTACTATGGACATGGACTTAAATTGGAAGCATGTGCCCCAGGCAATTCAATCCCAGTTGCCCTGGAGCCCCAAGATCTTCTGTATACGCCTTACCCCATGGTGGGGTCAACAGTAACTAATTCCACAGCTAATTCCGTACCATCTATTACTAGTCCTTTGTTCTGTGACGAGGTTCATTCGGATATAAGGGGAGTAGGATTGTATTCAAAGAACCAGGGTATAGACATGTGCAGAAGTTCTTCAACTTGACAGCACTACAAATTCCTAGCTGGTGTGGAATAAGCCTCCAGGAGCTTTTCCAACATTTAATAATTGAACAGTTTCCCCATTCTGAATTTAAAACAAGAGAGAGGCGAAAAAAAGGGGCTTATTGAACTTATAGGATTGGGATACACTGCTGAAGTTTGCACGGTAAATACGTTGGATATTGTAGAAGTAAACTCTCAGCTGGACAAACGATGAAAGGAGCTGTAAATCAGGATTTTAAGAATAAGCGAAGATTTAGTACTTTAAGTAAGCAATGAGTGAATGTAGTCTCGGGAATGCTCCATATTTTACAAACCTTGGCAGATATGACAAATCGAATTATTGACAGAGTTAATAATGAAACCACTCCACTAAAGATGCTGCTTGTACAAGCTATACCTCCTGGTTGTATTTGGTAATTGCAGTTAATCTGGCATAATTAGAGAACTATAGGGTTCCCAATTGGATTTCAGATGAACAGTTAAAGAAGTGGGTTGGTACTAACACCCCAGGGTGTGACATTAAGGAATCCACCTTGACAAATCACCTCCTTAAAAATTGGAAGAATGGGTCTGGACCACTGAATGTTGGAGCTGTTCTTCATAGTTCTTACCATAGTTGCAACCAAACATACCCGCTATAAAAGATTCATATTGTTGGGAAATATCAAGGAGGAGTTTGTATTTCACTTCTACCTCCTTATCCTATTAAAAGGCAAGGATCTACACAGGGAGTAATTTGGCTTCCTGTCATCAAAAAACAGATTATTGGGTTTGTCCAGAGGATTTAGTTAAGAATGGGCTAACAGATTGGGTTTGTTTCTGATGATTACTGTTTTCTATCTATTTTCCCTATCACTAACATGACATTCCTGAAATTTGCTTTGGTGAATGTTACTTATTGTTACTTCAAGCATGCATTACAAGAAGGGATCTTTAATTTGGAGTTTGATTAACTCTAATATTATGGTTTTTAATGTTTTGAGGGATTTAGTTTTAGCTGGGCAAGTATTACCCAGATCAGTTGTAAAATCACCAAGTGAATGTATATATCAATGATACTGCTGAGGGCTTACTTAAATTAAGTAAGTTTTACTTACTTAAAACTGTTAAATTAATAATTTTTGCACTACCTTACTTTCCCTTTTCTAATTTCTATTTATGATTTATAATTTAAATTTTTAATATTTACTATCGATTTGTACTCAAGAGAGCGTGAAGCGCAGAATCAAATATCGCTGTGATGATTGTACGCTCTAGTATCAATTGTTTAGCGACAATAAAGTAAAGTAAAATATATACCTACAGCTCTTCCACCTACAGTATCCCTCATTTTACTGCACAATAATTAAGTTATTATTAGACAATGGGATGAATTAGCCAAGACTATTAAAGATCATGCAGATTTAGCTAATGATGTTTTGCAGAATCTGCCCTTTTGGAGTAAAGTTTGGAACTGGGGTCTGAATGTTAATGTACATCCTTGAATTCGCATTATTTCACATTATTATTGTTCTGTTCTTTGTTTTAATGATTATCCAATGTTTTTTCCCAAGTGTTTTTCGATGACAACTTAAATTACTTAAATGTTAGCATGCTAAATACCATTTCAAATCTCTTTTGGTGATTTTTTTCTGACTTTATATCATGATATTGCATTTGAGTATTATGTACCTTTACTTCATTATATTTTCCTAATTGCTGTTAATTGCCCCAATATATGGCATGAAATTAGATATGTTTTTATTGTGTTTCATTTACTGATAATATTTTTAAATATGCCAGTGTTTTGAGCAAACATTTTTGTCTAGGTTTTACAGTCAATGATATTTTGTCAGTATCTTTATCAGTACCTTTTTGTACTGCATTCAGTCAGTTATATAAACAGGAGTGTGATCCCCGGAACTTTCTGCAGATCAAAAGTGGAGAGATGCTGGCCATGAAGAAAATATGGAAGAAAACATCAAACTCAAATGGTCAAGGAGAGTGTAAGTAGACAAATCTGATGTCTTTGTTCTTGCCTTGTGCTTCAAGGAATGGAGGCTGCCATTTTGTGAAGCTATTCTGTAACCTCCATTTTGTGAACTGTCAGACGAACTGATCCTTGCTCTGGGAGAACTTAATCAGAGTAATTGCATGTGGACCCAAGGAGTTTCTCCCAATAATCTGCTAAACTTGAGACCATTCTCAGATAAGCTGCTTATTGTGTAAGATGACAGGTTTGTAAAAGTAATCTTGTTATTTTAGTCTAGTGTCTGATCAGTTTGACTGGATTGAATCAGGGACAAATAGAACAAAATAAGTCACCTAAAGCATGAACCTGTGTAGCCCTTGGCTACATCCAATAGGAATCTGACACAGTTCAGTCAGATGACCTTGATCCAATAAGATTAAAACACAACTTTGAACTGATAAGGAGAGTACGAAAATGAGGGGCTTTGAATGCAAAGGGTCAAGAACTCCAGAGACTAACTATTGCAAGGAAAACCCTTGTGCCAAGGGCTGGGAGTGGAAGGATTAATCATTTAGCCTATGGGAGATTCTCTATATCAGTGTTTTATGTCAAGTTCTGTTCATTTAGGCTACATAAGCATTTAGTAGGCTTGCACACTTTTCCTGTTATGGACTTGCATGCCGGGGGGAATGGGGGGATTCTGGAGATAAAAGGTGGTGGCACTAACTTATTGAATGGAGACATTGAAAGTAAAGTTGTTTAAATGAAAGAAAAACTTGTCTTTGTTGTTTGAGTGTTAACAGTGGTAGCAGAGGATGGTTTCCAAGCACAGGGTCCCGCAGGCATTCAATGTGAGCAAGCCTTACCAAAGCTGGAAAAATGAAATTGGAATATGGATTTTTGTTATGGAGCTTGAAAAGAAGAAGCAGGCCCTTGCTGTGGTGCTGTTGCTTCTGCAAAGAGCGAGAGAGACTGTGATGGGAATTTTGGTGGAAGACTTGTGACTTACGTACCCTTAGGTCTTTCAGCTTTTTGAGCACTTCTCCATTGTAATAGTAACTACACTCCCTTCCCTTCCCTCACACCCTTCAACATCTGGCACACCGCTAGTGTCTTCCACAGGGAAGACTGAGGCAAAATACTCATTTAGTTCATCTGCCATCTCCTTGTCCCCAGTACGATTTCTCCGTCCTCATTTGCTAGTGGTCCTATATCCACTCTCATCTCTCTTTTCTTTTTTTACATATTTGAAAAAGCTTTTACTATCCACTCTGATAATGTTTGCTAGCTTGTTTTCATATTTCATCTTTTCCCTCCTAATGATTAATTTAGTTGAGCTCTGTAGGTTTTTAAAAGCTTCCCAATCTTCTATCGTCCCACTAATTTTTGCTTTGTTGTATGTCCTCTCTTTTGCTTTTATTTTAGCTTTGACTTCCTTTGTCAGCCACAGTTGTACTATTTTGCAGTATCCATCATCAAGGACCCCCACCATTGAGGCTGCGTTCTCTTCTCACTCATCAGTCAGGAGGTACAGGAGCTTTAGGTCCCACACCACCAAGTTCAAGAATAGTTATCACCTTTCAACTATCAGGCTCCTGAATCAGTGTGGATAAATTCACTCACCTCAACTCTGGACTGACTTCGCAATCTCAAGACTCACTTTAAGGACTCTACAACTCAGTATTATTTACTTACTTTTTATTTATTATTCGCACAATTTGTCCTCCTTTGCACATTGGATGTTTGTCAGTCTTTGTTAGGTAATTTCTTTTTTATAAATTCTAATGTAGTTTTTTATTTTCTCGCAAGTGCCTGCAAAAAAAAATAACCTCAAGGTTGTATATAGTGATATACTGTATAGTACTTTGATAATAAATTTACTTGAGCTTTGCACTTTGAACATGACTTCTTTCTCCTCATAATCTAGCTCTTTAGTCTTTCACTCTCTTTTTTGTTTCTCTCTGTACCTGTGCATGATGAAAAAACTGACAATTGTAGATGACCCCTTGGGCTCTTTGGATCTCCATTACTCCCAGCTTTCCACCATTTAACCTCTTTAATAGAAGGTTTCACATTTGCCTGTTTGCCATAATTTTGCCCACTTGTTTAACAGAGTCATAGAATCTCCAAACTATACTGGATGAAAGCAGACCTTTTAGCCTAACTTATCCATGCCAACCGAGATGCCTATCTAAGCTAGTCTGTTTTTGGCCATGTCCCTCTGAATCTTTCCTCTGCATGTACCCAACCAAATGCTATTTAAGCATAATTTCAACAGGTTCTACCATTTCTTCTGGCCACTGTTCCATATACATACCATAGTGTGTATGAGAAACTTGCTCCTCAGATGAGCTTTAAGTCCTCCCTCTCTCATCTTAAACCTACACTGTCTACCTTCAGACAGTGCTCTGGGCTTCATGTCCGTGGCCTCCATGACATTTACTCCGTTATCTGCTGAACTGAGGATGAGTCAGCAGACCTGTTCCGCCTGCTCTGGGCTTTGCGTCTGAGGACTCGTTCTCATTCTAAATGCTATTTGCTTACATTTATTGTTTGCACGATTTGATTTTTTTCTCTCTCTCTGCACATTGGGTGTTTTTCAGTCTTATCTTTATGAGTTCTTTTGGGTTTCTTGGTTTGTGGCTGCCTGTAAGGAGTCAATTCTCAAGGTTGTATAATGATTACATACTTCAATAATAAATGTAATCTGAATTTTGTAAAAAAAAATCTGTGACTACAGTATCTATGCCTCTCATGATTTTATGAAATTCTATGGATTAATCTCTCAGTCTCCTTCACCCGAGAGGAACAGACCCAATCTATCCAATCTCTTTATATAACTCAAGCCCTCCAATCTAAGCAATATCCTCTTGAAACTTTTCTGCTCTCTCTCTGGCTTCATTATATCCTTCTTGTAGTGTAACACACAAAATGCTGGAAGAACTCAGGAGATCAGACAACATCTATGGAGGGGAATAAACAGTCAATATTCCAGGCCGAAACCTTTCATCAGGAAACAGTCAACGTTCTAGACTGAGGCCCTTCATCAGGTCTTCATCATTCCTGTCCATAGATGATGCCCGACCAGCTGATTTCCTCCAGAATATTGTGTGTTGCTCTGGACTTCCAACATCTGCAGAATCTCTTGTGCTTCTTATAGTGTGGTGACCAGAACTACACACAACACTCCAGTGTTCTTTACAAATGCAACGTAACATCCCAGTTCTTGCACTCAATATCATGGCTGATGAAGACAAGTGGGCTATACACCTCCTTCACTCCCTGTCTACTTGTGTCAACAAAATGTTTTGCAATTTTTTTTTCCATCTGTACTGCTTACAGTATTGCGTATCTTCATGTCCTAGGAACCACTGTCTGTGAGTCTCGCCTTCCTAACATATAGGTCATTTATAAAAGCAGTGAATACTCAAGGCTTCATATAGATCATTAGGTTCATTTATTTATTATTATCAAAGCATGTATCCATTTACAACTCTGAAATTTGTATTTCTCCAGATAGCCACAAAACAAGAAAGAAAATCAAAGTCATTCGAGAGAAACATCAAACCCACACTCACAGCCCCCCCCCTGTACAAAACAGAACAGGAGCATTGACCACCCCCCCAAAAAAACCCATCTCCCACACAAAAAACTAACAATCATCACTCCAAACACCCTCCCCTTGCCCAACAAAATAGAAAAGAAACAGGAAATAAAAGAAACACTAAATAGAAAAACCGTAAGACTGAAAAAGTTCACAGTCCATTAACATAACAGTCCAATCCATAAATGCAGAACCACAATACCCTCCTGTGATAGCACTGACATTCATTGAAAGAGAGGGACACCACACGAGGCAGAGAGGCCTACCTGCCTGCCACAGTGAGCCACACAGTGATAGGCCGCTCACAGATTCCTTCTCCAGCAGCAATCAAAAGGCAGGTAGTCAGCATCGAAACTCTCACTCACCTTTTGCATTCGCCTTAATGTCTCAGTCTTTGTGAGGCTCTGCCGTTCACGTCCTATTGACCAAGCTCTTTGGCCAAAGTTTAGTCACTTCACTGAGATTTTTAGGTCCAATCTCATTATGCTTCATGCTAGGAGAAAGCTCATCTGGCCATTTGAAGGAATAAAGATGTCTGAAAGGGAAGCAGCCATGCGGGAAGCTGAGAGATGCAGCGAGATAGAAGCCTCCCACTTACTGAGTCCCATTGTCTCCAAGTCTATTTATTCTTCAGTTGGAGCTGGCATGTAGAACAACACATTTATGTTTCCCAGACCTGTTAGCAGCACAGCATCTGAAAGTGTTTACAATCTGTTACATGCTTTTTCAATATGCAATCATGCTCTTAATAAAAGGCCATGTTTGCTTTATTCTGTCTTCGATATGAGGTTTCTTTGTCAGCACCACAACAGTACACACCTGCTATGTCTACAAATACAAGTCTCCACTATCTTCAAGGTACCAAGGTTACTTCAGCACCATTTAGACATGATGCATTGTTGAAATCAACAATGTAAAATGCATGCAAATTGAAAAGAAAATCACTGCTCATTCAGTTGACTGAAGGTTTCAATAGTCATTGCATCTCTATAACATAAAATGTATTTGAATCGCACTTTAAATTCTATTGCATATGTTTCATCTTTGCGTTAGAAAACTGAGAAAGGCAATGCCCAATTTCTACGTCAATGTTTCTGTCCCAGGTATTCAGAATCAGCTTTATTATCTCCAACATACTGTATGTCATGAAATGTGCTGTTTTGCAGTAATAGTACAGTGCAATATATAAAATTTACTCTGTTACAATAAGAAATAAATAATAAATAAGTAAATAGTGCAAAAAGTGAGCAAAATAGTCTATTCAGAAATCTGATGGCAGATGAAGCTCTTCTTAAAACATTGAGTGTGTGTCTTCAGGCTCCTGTACCCCCTCTCTGATGGTAGTAATGACAAGAGGATGTACAGTGAGGGTCCTTAATGATGGATGCGGCCTTTTTGAGGCATCACCTTTTGAAGATGTCTTTGATGGTGGGGAACACACACAAAATGCTGGAGGAACTCAACAGGCCTGGCAGCAACTATGGCAAGGAGTAAGCAGTCGATGCTTTGGGCCGCGACCCCTCAGCAGTTCTGTGTTGGACTTCCAGCATCTGCAGATTTTCTCTTGTTTTGATGGTGAGGAGGCTAGTACCATGATGGAACTGGCAGAATTTCTCACCCGCTGCATCTTTTTCTGAAGTTGTGCATGGGCACATCTGTACCAGACCATGATGCAACCAGTCAGAACACTGGCATACCAAATCTCCTCAAACTTCTTATGACATATAGCCATTGACACTTCCTTATCAGACCGTGGTGCAACCAGTCAGAACACTGGCATACCAAACCTCCTCAAACTCCTAATAGAATATACCTGCTGGTAGCCTTCTTTATAATTGCCCAGGGTAGTTCTTCAGAGATTTTGACACCCAGGAACTTTAAACTGCTAACTCTTTCCACTCTGATCCATTGATGAGGACTGGTGTGTGTTCCCTTCTTGAAGTCCACAATCAATTCCTTGGTCTCACTGACATAGGGCACAAGGTTGTTGTTGTGACACCACTCAACCAGCTGATCTATCTCACCCGTGTACGCCTCCTTGTCACTATCGGAGATTCGGCCAACAGCAGTTGTGTAATTGGGGAATTTATAGATGGTGTTTGAGCTGTGCGTAGCTATAAAGTCATGCATTTAAAGAGATTAGGGCACTGAGCTAAGCAGGTAGAGGAAACAATCCACATTAAATTCTGCACCTGACCTCCATATTTCCATCCACTTGGATATGATGAGAACAGATGCTTCATGCTTAAGCTGTGCAGCCTATTTGTTTTTCAGCATAACTCGTGATAGTGCAGACTGACTATTGGAGAGTTGTGACTCATTAACATCCCCGGACACTGTTCCAGAGCATTTAAAGCAGTAGTCTGCTTTCTCATCAGGACATCAGGACAGTGGAGAGGTGCAGTTGGTAGAGTCGCCGCCTGACAGCATTGCAGACCCAGTTTCAATCTTGACCCCAGGTATTGGTTGGGTGGGGTTTGCATCGTCCATGACGGAGTTTCTCACGCATTCCAAAAATGTACAAGGTGGTACATTAACTGGCTGCTGCAAATTGCTACCAGTGTGCAGCTGAGGGATAGAGTCTGGCTAGGGGAGGTGAGGTGGGGCAGTTGGTGAGAATCAAGGGAGATTTAGAAAGATGTTTGATAGGTATAACTGGGAGTTTGATGATTGGTGCAGAGTCTGGGTGATGTATCTCACTATAATTGTAACCTCTAATGTTGCTGCATTAGGAGATTGCCTGTCGGGGTGCCCCATCAGCAATTCTATTGAAACTCTTCTCACCACTCCTGTCCTGAGAAGGTCAGGGTTCAAGCTCTGAGCAGAGCCGCATGTGAGTGGAGGCAGGACTTTCCGATGCTTGCTGGGTATTTTCTGCATGTTTTCATTACTTGATGCATAAAAATCAGCCCTCTCAAAGTCTTTATTAGTGTGAACTCCAGCAGAAGTACTGCACTCTGAAGATCTAGTGCCTGAGCTCTCTATTTCCCTGCACTGTGCCATGACTAACTACACCCAGAATATAATGTACCTTTGAGCTAGGTACATCTTGGGAGAAGCTTGTAACTGAATCTGATGGCTATGAGTTGTCATATCAAGACAATTTGGAAAAGTGTGAAGTGATACACTTTGGAAAGTTAAACTGAAAGGCTAATGACAGGATTCTTAGCATTGTGGAGGTCTGGAGGGATCTTGAGTTCCTGGTCATTCAAGATTGCTTCGCAAGTTGATAGGATGTTTAAGTATATGGAGTGTTGGCCTGTATTAGTCAGTGGATTGAATTCAAGGGCTGTGAGTTAATGTTGCAGCTGCAAATAACCCTGTTTAGACCACACTTGAATATTGTTTTCGGTTCTGGTCACCTCATTGAAGCAAGGATGTGGAAGCTTTAGAGGATGCAGAGGGGATTTACCAGTTTGCTGCCTGGATTAGAGAACATGTCTTATGAGGAAAAGTTAAGCAAGCTGGGGACTTCATTCATTGGAGCTTAGGAGAATGAGGAGTAACCTTACAGAGGTGTATAAAATCATCAGGAACAGAGCGTGAGTGAATGGACATAGTTTTTTTTCCTAGAGTTGAAGAATAAAGAGCTAGAGGACATACTATAGGTTGAGGGTGCGGGGAGTTAGAGATTCAATGGGAATCTGAGGGGCAACTCTTTCACACAGAGGGTTGTTCGTTTATGAAATGAACTGCCTGGGAGTGGTTGGGGCAGGTATATTAACAGGATCTGAAAGACACATGGACAGGTAGGTGAATAGGAAAGTGTTAAAGGATATGGGCTAAGTGCCAGCAAATGTGACTAGCTTAGATGGGCATTTTGGTCAGCATGGAAGAATTGGGCCAGTTTCCATGCTGTGTGATTCTATGACTCTATGTGAGACTATTCACTTGTGTCAAGTCTTTGTCCTAAGTTCTGCTACCTTGCAATAAGCTTTGTTACTTCCTTCTCCTGCTATTTAAATAAATGTCTGAAGTGTTCCTTATGGGTTGAAGCCCTTCTTCCTTCTCATCGATCAAGATGTTTGGAAACTGAGAAGTTCATATTCAACTGTGCTCCACCCTTGCTTTCTGGCAAGCTTCACACGTGCTTTTTAATTTGTCTGCAGGATATGGGTGCTGCAGCAAAGGACAGCATTGATCCCATCACAGACCATACCTTTTCTTGTCTCCTTCTCTCCCATCTTCCCTGAATTGTGATATTGCTTTATCTCCAATTCTGATGATAAACTAACCACTTGGTTCTTTCCGCAGAGATGATGGAACATGTCATCGTTGACAAAGAGGACGTGTTGCAACTTTGTAAAATATTAGAAAGGGTGCAGAGGAGATTTACAAGGCTGTTGCCTGGATTGGGGAGCATGCCTTATGAGCATCGGTTGGGTGAACTCGGCCTTTTCTCCTTGGAGCGACGGAGGGTGAGAGGTGACCTGATAGAGGTGTACAAGATGATGAGAGGCATTGATCGTGTGGATAGTCAGAGGCTTTTTTCCAGGGCTGAAATGGCTAGCACGAAAGGGGACAGTTTTAAGGTGCTTGGAAGTAGGTACAGAGGAGATGTCAGGGGTAAGTTTTTTATGCAGAGAGTGGTGAGTGCGTGGAATGGGCTGAATGTGGCGGTGGTGTAGGTGGATATGATAGGAACTTTTAAGAGACTCCTGGATAGGTAGATGGAGCTTAGAAAAATAGATGGCTATGGGTAACCCTAGGTAATTTCTAAGGTAAGGACATGTTTGGCCCAGCTTTGTGGGTCGCAGGGCCTGTATTGTGCTGTAGGTTTTCTATGTTTCTATTAGGAGAGGTAGGTCCCCAGGACCGGATTGCAGGAAGTGAGGGAAGAGATTACTGCATATACTTGATAAAGATCTTTGCATCCACACTGGCCAGAGGAATAGTACCAGATGCTGATCATCCAACAACTTCTCTATTCATTCTGTATTTCCAGCAATTTGCATTTGATATGTGAAGATCATCAGGGTCTCCCTTCCCGCCATTACAGACATTTACACGACACGCTGCATCCGTAAAGCAAACAGCATTATGAAGGACCCCACGCACCCCTCATACAAACTCTTCTCCCTCCTGCCGTCTGGCAAAAGGCATCGAGGCATTTGAGCTCTCATGACCAGACTATGTAACAGTTTCTTCCTCCAAGCCATCAGACTCCTCAATACCCAGAGCCCGGACTGACACCAACCTACTGCCCTCTACTGTGCCTATTGTCTTGTTTATTATTTATTGTAATGCCTGCACTGTTTTGTGCACTTTATGCAGTCCTGCATAGGTCTGTAGTCTAGTGTGGTTTTTGTGTTATTTTATGTAGTTCAGTGTAGTTTTTGTATTGTTTCTTGTAGCACCATGGTCCTGAAAAACGTTGTCTTCTTTTTACTGTGTACTGTACTAGCAGTTATGGTTGAAATGACAATAAAAAGTGACTTGACTTGACTTGACTAAAGCACGTAACTGGGTGACTGTCACATTACTGTCTATGAGCCGTTGGTCTTTGCAATTTTGGCTGCCATCACCATTTAACTATCCCTCATTTGCTTCAGTGCATTTGGATATGGTCATGGAGAATGCCATACAATCCATTAAAGTGTGATTCCCTTTAACATAATCGGGGGTGTACATCTACCCAACTGCTCAATGCACACAGCAAAATGGTTAAAAATGCAGTACCTAGATTGTTCTCAGTAATTGCTGCGGCATGTGAATAAGTGCCTTATTATAAATTAACCATACAATCAATATTTTGAACCCACTGTACTGAAGTTAGTTTCCTTTGCTTCACCTAAGTCTTGTGTGAGACTCAATCTTCTGCTTGCAAACCATTTTCACTAAAGTGCTCCCATTGAGGTTTCAAGAACAGTCTGGTCAGAGAATCTAGTCCTGACCATTTCCTGGTAAAGATGAATACTATATTTTCTTCGTGGCTGTCAAGAACTTAAATCTTTTTGTTGGTGCAATAAAACCTGAAGGGAGAAAGCCATTTGACCAGGGTTTGCAAGGTAATAGAATGAAGCAAAGGTAAGGAAGACTGGGAGAGGTGACAGATTGGAGAGAAGGGTGTAGACTACATTAAGAAAGGACAGTAGATAGTACTGAGAGAGGGAACATTTTGAGCCTTGAGGCTTGAAAGAAGCTTTGGAAGAGTAAATGTTTTCAATATTAGCTGTGAAATATTAAAGAAACTGGATTGTCACTGGTCACCAGAGGTTAGCAGAAAGCTCAGAATAATTGGAAGACAAGACACAGATATATTTTCATGTAACAGCTAGCTATAGGCTGGAAGCAGATTCATCTTCCCAACATAAGTTTGTTAGATAATTGATCGGGAGATAATTGGCTGTGGGGATGTAGGGCTGAGTAATTCACTTTGACATTGAAGGATTCTCTGACATGATTCTGCAAGGAGGAAACTATAAAATACGTCAAGTTTCATTTAAAGATCTCTGTTGGAATCGAGGGAAATCCAAGTTGAGTCTTTTGCATATATTCCTGTTAACATTGGAAGTTGCCTCTGCTTGGTGTGGAAGAACTTTGCAAGCTGTTAGACAATGGGTACTAAGTAAATTCAGCTTCTCGATCTGCTGAGACCCTCACCCCACCTCAATATCCCCTCACCTTCCTGACATTTTCCTGAACTTACTTGTAATTGTCCTGACGAAGGGTCTCGGCCTGAAACGTCGACTGCACCTCTTCCTACAGATGCTGCCTGGCCTGCTGCGTTCACCAGCAACTTTGATGTGTGTTGCTTGAATTTCCAGCATCTGCAGAATTCCTGTTGTTTGCTTATAATTGTGTTGGGATTGGCAGAAGAATTGTAGCTGGGTAGGTGTTTAGAATAAAAAATGTGGGTAGAGGTACTATAGGTACATGAACAACTGACAGGAACTTTGTCTGTCTCTTCAAGTAACAACATGAAGTTGATGTTGGTAATTACGGTACTCTACTTTTAGCTTCTGTTGTCAAATTTGAAGCATTAATGAAATATATTTAGGCCTGCTTATGTTACATGATATGTTTTACATGTCTGACCTGTGGCATTGTTATTCAGCAAAGATCTTCAAAGAAGTCTTTAAAGCATTACTTCTAAGAGAATTGGCTGATGTTACAGGTAAATTGTCATTTACTCTGAAAATCCTGCCTTAGATTTATGAATTCTTTCAATAGATTATCAACATAGATACTGGCATCAAATCCAGATGGTACAATTAATTTTCTTCTTAAAGTCAAAAGTCAAAAAA
Source organism: Mobula birostris (assembly GCF_030028105.1). Classification (NCBI taxonomy): domain Eukaryota; kingdom Metazoa; phylum Chordata; class Chondrichthyes; order Myliobatiformes; family Myliobatidae; genus Mobula; species Mobula birostris. The sequence goes on along the minus strand of NC_092392.1, from coordinate 55,867,448 downwards.
AAATCCTATCAAAGTTTGTATATGTTACTATATACTATCTTGAAATTCATTTTCATGCAGGCATTGCCAAAGGGAAAACAGATCTCTACAAAATGACTGAAATTAATTAAAATATAAAACAAAAAATAATTGCTTGCTTAGGCACACCAAATCTTCACTGGTGCAGCAGATTGGGTTTTAGAGGTCACATAATTAGGTAAATGGAGATCTGTTTTTGGAGACCTGTGTGCAGTCAAGATGTTTCAACTGATTGTAGTAAAAATACACCTGTATCCAGAAGGTGAGACAGTATCCTGGCAAAAAACTACACCATGAAGATAAAAGAACACTCCAAGCAACTCTACAAAAAGGTTATTGGAAAGCAAAAGTCAGGAGACGGATACAAGAAAATTTCCAAGTATCTGAATATCCCTTGGAGTTCAGTTAAGCTAATAATCAAGAAATGGAACGAATAAGGCACAGCTGTCAATCTGCCTAGAGCAGGCCATCTTCAAAAACTGAGTGACCGTGCAAGAAGAGAACTAGTGAGGGAGGCTACCAAGAGACCCATGACAACTCTGGAGGAGTTACAAGCTTCAGTGGCTGAGATGGGAGAGACTGCGCATACGGCAACTCTTGTCGAGGTGCTTCACCAGTCGCAGCTTTATGGCAAAGGGTGACAAAGAGAAAGCCACTGTTGAAAAAACTCACATGAAATCTCGGCTAGAGTTAGCCAAAAGGCATGTGGGAGACAGCTGGAAGAAGGTTCTGTGGTCTGATGAAACGAAGATTGAGCTTTTTGGCTATCAGACTAAATGCTATGTTTGGCATAAAACAAACACTGCACATCAGTAAAAACACACCAGCCCTTCTGCAAAGCATGGAGGTGGCTGCATCATGCTGTGGGGATACTTCACTGCAGCAGGCCCTGGAAGGCTTATGAAGGTAGAGGGTAAAATGAATGCAGTAAAATACAGAGAAATCCTGAAGGAAAACCTGATGCAGTCTGCAAGAGAACTGAGACTTGGGAAAAGATTTGTTTTCCAGCAAGACAATAACCCCAAGCGTAAAGCCAAAGCTACACAGGAATGTCTTAAAAACAACAAAGTCAGTATCCTGGAGTAACCAAGGCAGTCCAGACCTCAATCCAATTGAGAATTTGTGGCTGGACTTGAAAAAGGCTGTTCACTCACGGTCCGCATGCAATCTGACAGAGCTTGAGCAGATTTGTAAAGAAGAATGAAGAAAAATTGTAGTGTCCAGATGAACAAAGCTGATAGAGACTGATCCACACAGATTCAAGGCTGTAGTTGCTGCCAAAGATGCATCAACTAAATACTGACTTGAAGGGGGTAATGAATTATACAATTAGTTATTTTGTGTTTAATAATTATAATAAATGTGGACCAATTTGTAGAAATTTGTTTTCACTTTGTCACAAAAGCGTTTTTTCTATTGATCTGTATCAAAAAAGCCAAAGTAAATCCATTGTGATTCAATGCTGTAAAACAATAAAACATGAAAAGTTGGGGGAGGGGGTACTTTTATAGCCACTGTATGCCTGTATATGTATAAGAAATAAAGTCTATATATATATATATATATATATATATTTATACAGTGGCATGCAAAAGTTTGGGCACCCCGGTCAAAATTTCTGTTACTGTGAATAGCTAAGGAGTAAAAGATGAACTGATTTTCAAAAGGCATAAAGTTAAAGATGACACATTTCTTTAATATTTTAAGCAAGATTATTTTTTTATTTCCATCTTTTACAGTTTCAAAATAATAGAAAAGGAAAAGGGTCCGAAGCAAAAGTTTGGGCACACTGCATGGCAGTACTTAGTAACACCCCCTTTGGCAAGTATCACAGCTTGTGAATGTTTTCTGTAGCCAGCTAAGAGTCTTTCAATTCTTGTTCGGGGGATTTTTGCCCATTCTTCCTTGCAAAAGGCTTCTAGTTCTATAAGATTCTTGGGCCGTCTTGCATGCACTGCTCCTTTGAGGTCTATCCACAGATTCTGGATGATGTTTAGGTTAGGGGACTGTGAGGACCATGGCAAAACCTTCAGCTTGTGCCTCTTGAGATAGGCCATTGTGGATTTTGAGGTGTGTTTAGGATCATTATCCTATTGTAGAAGCCATCCTCTTTTCATCTTCAGCTTTTTTACAGATGGTGTGATGTTTGCTTCCAGAATTTGCTGATATTTAATTGAATTCATTCTTCCCTCTACCAGTGAAATGTTCCCCGTGCCACTGGCTGCAACACAAACCCAAAGCATGATCAATCCACCCCCATGCTTAGCAGTTGGAGAGGTGTTCTTTTCATGAAATTCTGCACCCTTTTTTCTCCAAATATACTTTTGCTCATTGCGGCCAAAAAGTTCTATTTTAACTTCATCAATCCACAGCACTTGTTTCCAAAATGCATCAGGCTTGTTTAGATGTTCCTTTGAGCCTTCTGAATAGAACTTTTTGCCAGGAAAGGGGCAGGTCACATGTGTTCCTTGAATTGACTGTGAATTTCCACCTTAAGCTTCAAGTTCTAGTTCAAATTATTGTCATGGGCAAATGTACACAAGTTAAGAATGCCAAGAAGGCTATAGAGAAGTCAAATGGAATGTTGGCTTTCATTGCTAGAAGATTGAATTTAAGAGCAGGGAGGTTACACTGAAACCACACAGGATACTAGAGAGGCCACATCTGGAGTGCTGTGTGCAGTTCTGGTCTCCTTATTTGAGGAAGGATATACTGGCTTTGAAGGCGGTGCAGAGGAGGTTCACCAGGTTGACTCCAGAGATGAATGGGTTAGACTATGAGGAGAGGTTGAGTCACTTGGGATGGTACTTGCTGGAATTCAGAAGGATGAGAGGAGATCCTTGTAGAAGCATATAAAATTACGAAAGGGATCATTAAGATAGAGGCAGGAAATTTGCTTCCCCGGTAGGTGAGACTAGAACTAGTGGACATAGCCTCAAGATTTGGGGGAGTAAACTTTGGATGGAGGAGGAACTGCTTTTCCCAAAGAGTGATGAATCTGTGGAATTTTCTGCTCACACAGTGGAGGCTACCTCAGTAAATATATTTAAGACAAGGTGGGATAGGGTTTTGCATAAGGGTTATGGGGAAAAGGCAGGTAGGTGGAGATGAGTCCATGGTCAGATCAGCCATGATCATATTGAATGGTGGAGCAGGATCGGTGGGCCAGATGGCCGACAGCTGCTCCTATTTCTTATGTTATGTTCTTATGAAAGTGTGCTTTTTGCAGCAGCAGCACAGTATATTACAAGCATGGCATGCATAAATTACTAAACTTAAATTAATAAATTATATATAACTTACACAATGCAATAAGCAAAGATAAACTTAACAACAGTAATGCAAATTGGAAGGTGGAATTGGTGTTTTTCAGGTCTGTTCATGGAGCCAGTGGCAGTGCCAGTGGGGAAGAAGCTGTTGTTGAATCTTTAGGTGTGGGACTTTAGGATTCTGAATGTCCTGCCTGATGGCAGCTGCAATGAAGAGGAAGCAAGACACATCAAAGTTGCTGGTGAACGCAGCAGGCCAGGCAGCATCTCTAGGAAGAGGTACAGTCGACATTTTGGGCCGAGACCCTTCATCAGGACTAACTGAAAGAAGAGCTAGTAAGAGATTTGAAAGTGGGAGGGGAAGGGGGAGATCCAAAATGATAGGAGAAGACAGGAGGGGGAGGGATGGAGCCAAGAGCTGGACAGGTGATTGGCAAAAGAGATATGAGAGGATCATGGGACAGGAGGCCCAGGGAGAAGGAAAAGGGAGAGGAGGGGGAAAAACCCAGAGGATGGGCAAGGGGTATAGTGAGAGGGACAGAGGGACAGAGGGAGAAAAAGGAGAGAGAAAAAGAATGTGTGTATATGAATAAATAACGGATGGGGTACGAGGGACAGATGGGGCATTAGCAGAAGTTTGAGAAGTCAATGTTCATGCCATCAGGTTGGAGGCTACCCAGATGGAATATAAGGTGTTGTTCCTCCAACCTGAGTGTGGCTTCATCTTTACAGTAGAAGAGGCCGTGGATAGACATATCAGAATGGGAATGGGACGTGGAATTAAAATGTGTGGCCACTGGGAGATCCTGCTTTCTCTGGCGGCCAGAGTGTAGGTGTTCAGCGGAACAGTCTCCCAGTCTGCGTCGGGTAGAAGGCCGCATCGGGAGCACCGGACGCAGTATATCACCCCAGCCGACTCACAGGTGAAGTGTCGCCTCACCTGGAAGGACTGTCTGCGGCCCTGAATGGTAGTGAGGGAGGAAGTGTAAGGGCATGTGTAGCACTTTTTTCACTTACAAGGATAAGTGTCTGGAGGGAGATCGGTGGGGAGGGATGGGGGGGGGAATGAATGGACAAGGGAGTTGCATAGGGAGCGATCCCTGCAGAAAGCAGAGGGCGGGCGGAGGGAAAGACGTGTTTAGTGGTGGGATCCCGTTGGAGGTGGCGGAAGTTACGGAGAATTATATGTTGGACCCGGAGGCTGGTGGGGTGGTAGGTGAGGACAAGGGGAATCCTTTTCCTAGTGGGGTGGCGGGAGGATGGAGTGACAGCAGATGTGCGTGAAATGGGGGAGATGTGTTTGAGAGCAGAGTTGATGGTGGAGGAAGGGAAGCCCCTTTCTTTAAAAATGGAGGACATCTCCCTCATCCTGGAATGAAAAGCCTCATCCTGAGAGCAGATGCGGTGGAGATGGAGGAATTGCGAGAAGGGGTGAGAAGAGGAATAGTTCAGATAGCTGTGAGAGTCAGTAGGCTTATAGTAGACATCAGTAGGTAAGCTGTCTCCAGAGATAGAGACAGAAAGATCTAGAAAGGGGAGGGAGGTGTCGGAAATGGACCAGGTAAACTTGAGGGCAGGGTGAAAGTTGGAGGCAAAGTTAATGAAGTCAACGAGTTCAGCATGCGTGCAGGAAGCAGTGCCAATGCAGTTGTCAATGTAGCGAAGGAAAAGTGGGGGACAGATACCAGAACAGGTTTGGAACATAGATTGTTCCACAAAGCCAACAAAAAGGCAGGCATAGCTAGGACCCATACGGGTGCCCATAGCTGCACCTTTAGTTTGGAGGAAGTGGGAGGAGCCAAAGTAGAAATTATTAAGAGTAGGGACTAATTCCGCTAGATGGAGCAGAGTGGTGGTAGAGGGGAACTGGTTAGGTCTGGAATCCACAAAGAAGCGGAGAGCTTTGAGACCTTCCTGATGGGGGATGGAAGTATATAGGGACTAGACATCCATGGTGAAAATGAAGCGGTGGGGGCCAGGGAGCTTAAAATCATCGAAAATGAAGAGGGCATGGTTGATGGTGAGGGTTACCTTCCTGCAATATTGCCTCTTGTAGATGTTCTTGATTGTGAGGGAGGGTGCTGTACCCATCATGGAACTGGCTGAGTTCACCACTCTCCCCTTGTGTTCCTGGGCATTGGAGTTTCCATACCAGGTTGCTATGCAACCAGTCAGAATATTGTCCACTGTACGCTTAGAGGTTTGTCAGAGTCTTCGATGGCATGCTGACTGTCCTTAGACTTCTAAGTACGGCAGACAGCTGCTTGCAAATAAGGTTTTCAGGAATTATTTTTCATTTCTGATGTCCGGGACCAAAGTGGTCTTTTATGTGTCTTTGTACATGTAAAACATCAGCTTAATTTGCATTATAAATGGCAAAGCTTCAATTGTATTTTCATAAATATTCTGGATGAGAGGAAAATGGAGGGTTATGTAGGAGAAAAGAATTAGATTGATTTTAAAGTTGGCTAATATGTTGGCACAGCATTGTAGTCCAAAGGGCCAGCACAGTGTTACAATGTTCTATGTTCTATTTTCTAATCGTATCCATGATGGATTCCAACATTAACATTCGTACACAAAAATATCATGCGGATTCTAACCTTAACTTTCATGCACAAAAAGATTATAGAAAGAATACAGTGTCTGTTTGTCAGTTTCCTTGATCCTGATTGTTTATGTAGTTTCTATTTGTTCACTGTTTGGAAAACGAAAGCGTTGATGAGATTCTCTGAAATTTTGGATGGAAGTGTCCTAATCATTTAGCTTTACTAGTTTAAGAAATTAAGCTTTTCTTCTGAGAGCTAACGTAGGAAAAGTAGATCCCAAGTCTGGTTTAATATCCAAACATTAATGAGTGCAGTGTGTAAAGTTCAAGCATTACTATGCAAAGAGGCACTATCCTATTCATCCGTAAAGATTACAGAACTACAGCGCACCATCAACACCTCACTGACAGAGAGAGGAATATATCTCAAAACACAAAGGACTCCTTAGAAGCAGTCTTTGCTGATTTTGCCTTGCCACCTGTGGCTCTGTAACACATATATTTACTGAATCATGCTTCCTATGCACCAACACTTTGCAACCATGCAGAGAAAAATAGCAATTAAAAAAAATTAGCAGCATTAAATGTTGATTAGCTCCAATAGCAGCAAGTGGAAAGGCCAAACCACTAGAAACTAGCCACATGTGCATTGACAATAAAAGAGTTATTGGCACAATGGACTAATGGGTTGTTTATATTGCCTTAAATAACAGTCTGCTTAGGACAGTTAGGGTTTAACTTCATCCAATTGATTGTTAAGCGAATGTGTTGAGAGTCTGATAATAGCATGTCATGTGTGTCTGGTGCCTTGGGCAAAGCTGCACCTTCACTAATAAGAATTTCTGGTTTATACAAAAAAAAGTATGTAAAACTAGCAATTTGCTCCTTCTCTTGCAAGTACCGGTAATTGGTCAGAAGGGACTACTCACATTTGTGGGTCACAGTACATTAAACAAACAGGTTATTAGGGCCACATTAACAGCTCTGTGCTTAGTCTGTGCAAACTAATGAGATCAAATTCAAAAGATTGCAAAGCATAATTAAATATGAACAATAGAAAATTATTTAGTTACAGAAGTATATTACTGTACATTTGAGAATCAATGTTCAAGTTAGATACACATTTGATAGCAACGTGTGAGCAACTTTCCATATACAGTAATCAGTTAGATGTCCATATAGCTTACTCCATTCTGCACTAATCATAGACTATACAGCTTCTGTTTTCAGAATTCCTAATGGTGGCGTGAGCTGTGTTTATTAATCCTGTACCGTGTTTTCTAACAAAATAACGGTCGAAACAAGTAGCTCTTTCATGCATAGCAGGCAGTACCAAAGTGTGGTGAGTAAGACCAATATTAAAAATACTTTCTAAAAGTATGCAGGATGCAAGACAAAGTAAACACTTAATTTAGCAGCACGTTTCGGCAATATGGGCATCTAGGAGAAACATATATCATGTGATGTCCTAACAAGGCAGATGAACAAGTTTGTCATTTATCTCCATATATGAATTTGGGATATAAAAAGAGATTTTCCAGTTAGGGCACGAGTTTTTATCTTGCATAATTTCCGATTTCGTCAGCCGGTTTTGTGCTAAAATCAGAACTTTAGAAGCCTCTTACCAAATTGTCCCTACACACCAGCACTTCTGATCGTATTACAAATTGTGCCATGCTGGTTCAATTTTATTCAATTTACAGATACAGCCTGGAATAAGCCCTTCCGGCCCTTCATGCCCAGCCTCCCTTCCCACAACCCGCTGATTTAACCCTAGCTTAATCAAAGGACAATTTTCAATGACCAATTAACTGACCACCCAGTACATCTTTGAGCTGTGGGAGGAACCTAGAGCACCCAGAGGAAACACACGCATGCCACGGGGACAACGTACAACTCCTCACAAAGGGCGCCGGGATTGAACTTTTATTGATGAGCTGTGATAATGTCGCACCAACCATTGCTTTAGAGTGGCACAAGTGAAATTGGCATATGTTTTTTTCATTTTAACAGAAGGAGATGGTGGTGAAATTATTTGGGAAGGATAACCTCTCAATTCTCTCTCGTGACTTGCAAGAGCTAATAAGAAATCTGCATGTGTGCTGTGCAAGTGAATTAATGTAATGTGTTTCACCATCTCAAGACCTGCCAAAGTGCTTCGTAGTGAATGGAGTACTTTAGAAGTGGAGTCACTGTTAAAATGGCAGCCTATTTTTGCAAAGCTCCTGAATTGCCAAGCCTGCAGATGAAGAGCTCATAAATGGAAATAATATAGGTGGTATGGAACAGAGATGAGGAGGAGTTTCTTTGGCCAGAGGGTGGTAAATCTGTGAAATTCAATACCGCTGAGGGCTGTGAAGGACCAGTCATTTGCTATATTTAAAGAGAAAGTTGATAGTTTATTAATTAGTGAGGGTGTCAAAGGTTATGGGGAGAAGGCAAGAGAATGGGGATGAGAGGAATAATAAATCAGCCGTGACTGAATGATGGAGCAGACACATTGGGCTGAAGGACCTAATTCTGCTCGTGTGTCTTACGTTCTTATGGTCATATATTATAGTAAAGATGGACATGGTGAGCTGAAAAGCCTGTTTTTGTGCTGTCTGTCAACAACAAGATGATACTTGTCCCCTTAAGGTTGTTTTAGAAGGCTGAGTGAAAATTAAATGCTGCCTCCACTCTCTGATGAGGTCCATGTTCTGTCATCAGATTCCTGATGTCCAGCTGAGAGGGTGGACAGGAGTTGAACCATCGCCAGTGCCATGTTGTGCTCTCGGCTTGTCTTATCTTCACTAGGTGGTTTTTCACTCTGATTGTAGGACAGAGGCTTCAGCCTTCCAACTTGAATATTCGTGCGCACTGACCTGTGTACCCTTCCCAATTCAGCATGTTTTGGTACCAACTGAACTGGACTTTCACAGAAAACTCAACAGCCACATCTTTTGAAGTGTCAGGCCACCACATCTGGAGGGTTTATGAGGTCAAGATACTTACTTCCTGCTTGTTCAGGTGCTATACCATGACTGCTATGTTGCACCTCTGAGTGGGTGGCTTAAATTCTCAAAAAATAAGGACCCATTACTGCTGAAGGAAATTTACAGCAGAGTCAGTCCCTTATTTGACTGAAACAAATCACCCCGCTGTAAAGAATTCACATGTGTGACATTTATAAGCTTGTCTCTCAGATGTCCTGGCTGGATGGTGATCTGCTCAATGTGACCGATGTAATTTATGAAGTCTTATTTTTGAGATAATTTTCCATCGAGCCAGATTGGAGAGGTCGAGAATGGGTTCTTCGGCAGTGAATTCCAGGTCCAAAGCGAATTGCTGGGAGCTGTGTTCAAGGCCTGGGGCAATTTTCTGCAGTAAGGCCTGGATCCTAATATGAGGTATAATCTGTTGTTTGAACAATCTAAATGCCGGCCCAGACAGATTGGAATGGCAGGGTGTCGAAAGTTGAGTGGGGGTGAGCTCTGGGTGCCTGGCCGATTTGGAGAGGTGAAGAACGGTTCCTTCGGGAGCAAAAATCTAGGCCTGGAGCGATTCGCCGGTGGTGGGACCAGGTCCTAGTGCATGGTTTGGACAATCTAAGTGCCAGCCCAGAGAGTCTGGGATTTACTCACACCGCAATATTAAGGCTGTGAGACTCCCCCTAGCTACAGTGCTTCGTGCCTGCGAACTTGTCGCAATTTGCCCCGCTAATATGATGAATTGAGTACCAAGGATTTGGGCCTACTCCAGGCTGCTCCGGGAATTTGGATCTAAGGACTCAGTTTGGCTTGGAATGTTGTGGTTGTTGCTCAGTTTGATTGTTTATATGATTTGTTTTGTGTTTTTTTTCTCTCTCTTTCTCTGTAGGCCCTGGGAGGTTTGGTCTTATTTTTTTTAAATTGCGTTCTTTCAGGTTCCTTGCTTTGTGACTGCCTGTAAGCAAACAAATCTCAAGGTTGTATAATTTATACATTTTTGATAATAAATGCACTTTGAAACTTTGAAAGATCACCTCCTGCCTCTCAGCTTCCTATTATCATTTGAATTAATGTCCAGTCAAGAACTCTGGTGACAAACTGAACGGAATCAGGAAATGCTAATTTACTTCTTATTTACTGAATACATTACAAAGGAATGTATCGATGTGGAAACAAAGTTGCAAGAATCTCTTCAAAGAACAAATGCTACAGATGTTTGAAATCAGAAACAAAAGCAGAAGATATCCTGGAAATAATTCTGACAAAGTGTAAAATATCTGACATACTTTATTCTGCAGATGCTGTCTCAGCTGTTAGTTGTTGCCAGTATTTCTCATTAATGATATTTTTTTATTCAAAGTAACTGTCTAGTTTGTTTTATTGAAAACCTTTGTGTCTCTAATTGAGTGTCCTGGCCAATGTGTGATTTCTCAGTCACCTCCCAATTGTCAGTCCGAGCTATTCTATGCCAGGCTGTGATGTGCAAAGAATGCCCAGGAGCACAGATGGTGCGTATATGAAATGAGCTGCCAGGGGATGTGGCACAGTTAGGACACTTAAACGACATTTGGATGTGTTCATTGACAGGAAGGGTTTGGGGCAAGGGTTAAACACCGCCAAACGGGACTAGCTCTGTTAGACGACTCAGTCAGCATGGACGAGTTGGGCGGATGGGTTAGTTTCCAGTGCTGTAAAGGGGGCATAATGTCAAAGTTCAAAGTAAATTTTATTATCAGAGTATATATATGTCACTGCATACACCCCCGAGATTAATTTTCCTGCAGGCATACTCAGCAAAGCTCTAGATTAGTAACTTTAACAGGATCAGGTATCGTGCAGAAGACAACAGACTGTGCAAATGCAAATGCAAATATAAATAAATAGCAATAAATAAAAAAGAACATGAGATAATGAAATAAAGAGTCCTTAAAGTGAGATCATTGGTTGTGAGAGCATCTCACTGGATGGGCAAGTGAGTTATTCCCCTATGTTCAAAGCCTGATGGTTGAGGTGTAGTAACTGTTCTTGAACCTGGAAGTGCGAGTCCGGAGGCTCTTGTACCTTCTACCTGATGTCCGCAGTGAGAAAAGAGCATGGCCTGGGTGGTGCAGATCTCTGATTATAGATGCTACTTTCCTACGACAGTGTTTCATGTAGATGTGCTCAATAGTTGGGAGGGTTTTACCCATGATGTACAGGGCCAAATCCACTAGCTTTTGTAGGATTTTCCATTCAAAGGCGTTGGTGTTCCCATACCAGGCCATGATGCAGCCAGTCAGTCACTGAAGGTGAATGGAGGAAAGCATGGGGGGGAGTGAGGTGAGGGGAGTGCCAGAGGTCAGAGATTGATGGGAACATGGAATGCCCTGCTAGGGTTGGTGTTAGAGACAGATGCATCATGGCCATAAGGAACACTTAGAAAAGCACATGGAAGATAGAAAAATGCGGCACTACACAGGAGAAAAAGGTTAGATTGAGTAGGTTAAAAGGTCAGCACAACATCGTGAGCCGAAGGGCCTGAACTGTACCGTAATGTTCTACGTTCTATGTTATTAACACCTATGGCAAGCAAGTGGGAGCATGAATAGGCCATTTGGCCCCTAAAGCCTTCCCCACTATTCAACGTAATCACAGCCTCTACTCCGCACTCATGTAAGATCCCCAAAGCCCTCAATTGCCCAGACATTCAACAAATTTTAACAGTCTCCATTCTGCAGGACTGCCTCTGTCCCAGATGAGCTCAATCACTTTTACGCTTGGTTCGATGTCGCTAACTCTGAGCCTCCGAGGAAAGCCACCGCTACAACCTGCAACCTGGTCATCGCTGAGGCTGAGGTACACAGGTGTTTCCAATGATCGGACAGTCGCAAGGCTGCGGGACCGGACGGCATCCCAGAGCGGGTACTCAGGATGTGCGCAGCACAACTGGCAGGTGTGTTTACAGATATTTTTAATCTCTCCCTCTCCCAGGGTAGTAGAGTTCCCTCCTGCTTCAAATTATCTACCATTGTCCCTGTACCAAAAAAGACCAAGGTAACATGCTTGAACAACTCGTGTCCTGTCGTACTCACCTCAATAATAAGCAAATGCTTTGAGCAGCTATTCAAGGACTGCCTCTGCAGCTTGCTACCACCCACACTGGATCCCCTACAATTCGCCTACTGAGACAACTGATCGACAGACTATGCAATAGCCACAGCTCTACACACCACCCTTACACATCTGGAGAAGAAGGATGCTTATGTGAGAATGCTGTTCCTGGACTACAGTTAGCATTCAACACCATAGTTCCATCCAGACTCAACAGGAAGCTCAGAGACCTTGACCTTGACCCTGCCTTGTGCAGCTGGATCCTGGGCTTCCTGTCAGATAGTCGGCAGGTTGTAAGAGTGGGCTCCCTCACCTCTGCCCCTCTAACTCTCAATCCAGGAGCCCCTCAGGGCTGTGTACTGAGTCCCCTCCTTTACTCCCTGTACACTCATGACTGTGTCACCACCCACAGCTCTAATCTGCTAATTAAACTTGCTGACGACACTACATTGACTGGCCTGATCTGAAACAATAACGAGGTGGCCTACAGGGAAGAAGTCATCTCTCTGACACAGTGGTGTCTAGAAAACAACCTCTCCCTCAATGTCGCAAAAACAAAGGAGCTGGTTGTGGATTACAGGAGGAATGGAGACGAGCTAACCCCTATTGACATCAATGGATCTGGGGTTGAGAGGGTAAACAGCTTTAAGTTCCTCAGCATCACTGAGGACCTCATGTGGTCTGTACACACGGGCTGTGTGGTGAAAAAGGCATAACAGCACCTCTTTCACCTCAGACGGTTGAGGAAGTTTGGTGTGAGCCCCCAAGTCCTAAGAACTTTCTACAGGGGCACAATTGAGAGCATCCTGACTGGCTGCATCACTGCCTGGTATGGGAACTGTACTTCCCTTAATTGCAGGACTCTGCAGAGAGTAGTGTGGACAGCCCAGTGTGCCTGTAGTTGTGAACTTCCCATGATTCAGAACATTTACAAAGACAGGTGTGAAAAAAGGGCCCAAAGGATCATTGGGACCCGAGTCACCCCAACCACAATCTATTCCAGCTGCTACCATCCAGGAAATGGTATTGCAGCATAAAAGCCAGGACCAACAGGCTCCAGGACGTCTTCTTCCAACAGGCCATCAGACTGATTAACTCACGCTGATTTGAGGGTGTTTCTATGTTACATTGACTGTTCCATTTATTATAAATTTTTATAAGTTACTATGATTGCACATTCCACATTTAGACTGAGACGTAATGTAAAGGTTTTTACTCTTCGTGTATGTGAAGGATGTAAAAATTAAAGTCAATTCATTCAACATCTAACACATAACTGAGAGAGACAAGAGAGAGTCGATAGTGCCGTTGTAATCAATGAAGAGGACAAGCAATGGTGGTGAATGCAACTGCATTTCTATACCGGCCGACATATGATCCGTACGGCTTCTTCAGGGAGTTGATGGTACTCACGAGCTAATTTCTAATTGCCCCAACATCAGAACTGGAAATAGTAGCCCAGGAGAGGTACACAGTCTAGAATGAGCCTCCACTCAGCAGTGCCGCTCATTAGAATTCTCTGTCCCAGAGATGCTCGTTCAATGAGAAAACTCAAAGCAAATGGACTGATGTTTGAACATGAAGGGAATTAAAGGCTACAGAGAGATAGAATTTGTCAATAGCAGTCCCAGCGAGAGGTGCAATGGGTTGAATGTCTGGGTATATTGTCATCTCCTGTTCCTATTGTAATAGGTCTAGCTATCCAAGTATTTTTAAAAGAGATATACTATACTCATAAACACCATAGATTCTGCAGATTGCACCTCCGTTTGACCAGTCCTCCTCTCCCTCTCGCTAATTGATGTCAGAGGAAAGTGCAGGGGTCTTGGGTTCTGTGAGGCTGCAGGCTCATTTTGAGGGACTTTGAGGTTCATGTTGCACGTGTTTCTGGATTTTGATTACTCTTTCTTTCTGCCTTTATTGAGTGGTTTGATTGGGGTGATCGATGCAGACTGGGACACTTTGGCAAAGAATGGGCCCTGCAGCCTGCAGTGGTGTGGCGCTAAACTGAGCTAAACTGGGAGATTTACAAGGATATAGCCTGGATTGGAGAGTGCGCCTTATGAGAGTAGGCCGAACAGACTTGACCTTTTCTCCTCGGTGCAATAGAGGTGTATAAGATGATGAGTGACATTGATCGTGTGGATAGCCAGAAAAGGCATAGTTTTAAGGTGCTTGGAAGCAGGCACAGGGCGATGTCAGAGGTAAGTTTTTCACACAGAGTGGTGGGTGCATGGAATGCACTGCTAGCAATGGTGGTAGAGGCGGATACAATAGGGTCTTTTAAGAGGCTCTTCGGTAGGTACGTGGAGCTTAGAAAAATAGAGGGCTATACGCTACGGAAATTCCAGGCAGTTTCTAGAATAGGTTACATGGTCGACGCAACATTGTGGGCCTGTAATGTGCTGTAGATTTCTATGTTCTATGTAAACTGAATACGACTGGACTCCTGGTTTGATATTTCATATTCTATGTGTTGTTGGCTCGCCGTTTTGCTACTCTGTCAATTGGTTCTTTTTTTTTCTGTGCTGGGTGTTTGATGTTTTCTTGAACACGTTCCATGGTGTTCCTTTGTGTTGTGGCTGCCTGCAGGAGGACAAATCTCAGAGTCGTATCCTGCATACCTACTTCGGTAATAAACGTACTTTGAATCTCTGAATCTTTCAATTCTTTGAGATGCTGGGGATCCAGAGCATTACCCACAAAATGTTGGAGGAACTCAGCAGGTCAACCAGCATCTGTGAAGAGAAATTAACAGTCAACGTTTCAGACCGAGGCCCTTCATCAGGACTGATGACATATACTCAGCCCTGCTAGAATCCTGGCCTTGGCTTTGATGTAGAATGTCCAGTGTGAACAGTTGGGTAGATACTCCAAGCTGGTGTTATAAATTGATAAATCAGCTTCTCATTGTCACATGTACTGAGGTACAGTGGAAAACTTTGTTTTGCATGCCATCCAAATAGATCCTTTCATCGCATCAGTGGTAAAACAAGGAAAAAGCAATAATAGACTGCAGAATAAAGTGTTGCGGTTACACAGAAAGTTCAAAGTTCAAATTTGTTATTGAAATATGTATATCAGACACAACGTTGAGACTGATCATCTTGCAGGCACCCAATAAACAAAGAAACTCAAAACAATCCACAAAAAGGTCGGTGAACATCCAATGTGCAAAAGAAGGCAAATTGTGTAGATCATTTTAAAAGAGTAAACAAATCATAAATGGAACATGATCTGAGGAGTCAGCAGAAGTGCGTGCCCAGCTACGGAGTCAGTTCCACACTGAGGGGAGTGAAGCGGTCGGCCGAGGTCTATTTAGCACTGAGGCAACAGAAGCTGATCCAGGAGCCCGATGGCTGTAGGGCAACAGCTTCCTGAGCCTGGTGGCATTGGACACACGACTCCTGCACCTCCCGTTCGATGGTCGTTACGAGAAGAGCGGCAGGCAAGTGAAACACAGGCAGATTGTGCTGAATGCCAGTTTGTTTTCCGCCCTCGGGCCTCAAGGCTTGAATTGGTGTGAAGTAATGGAGCTCAGCCTGGTTTCCTTTTCTGCTCCTGGGCTTTGACATAGCGTTTGCCCCCAGCGATGGCCGCACCTACATTATTGAGAGTCAAGTTTGCCAAATCCTTCAGGAAATAGTAAAATCGCTAGTTCAGTTAGATGGTTCAAAAGTACATTCCTTAAAGGGAAATTACAGACTACAGATTGCAGTGATGAAGTTCAAGAGAAGTATATCTAGTAGAGTATCTAGTAGTTTTGTGAGCTGCCCACAAAACGTTACTGTATGTTGCCCACACCATCTTGTCTAAACGTGCAGTCCATAAGGTTCAATGCCATGATTAGGTAGACCGTAATGGTCAATAATCTAGCTTATTGTACAAGAGATCTGCTCAATGGTCTTCTAACAGTGGGATAGAAGGTGTACTTGAGCCTTGTATGTAGTTCTAGGCTTTCGTATCCTCTGCCCAATGGGAGAGGGCAGAAGAGAGAATATCCAGGGTTTTTAATTATGTTAGTCTCCAAAGATTGTGCCATCTCCAAAAGGATCCTACAACTAAACATTTTGGCCTCCTTTACATTGGTGAGGCCTGTCGTAAATTGGGGGACTGCTTCGTTCGGCGTATCCGCATCATCCACCACACGCAGAACTTCCTGGTGGCCAAGCATTTGAATTCTGATTCCCATTCCCATTCCAACATGTCGATCCATGGCCTCTTCTTGTGCCAAGATGAGGCCACCCTCAGGGTGGAGGAGTAACATCTTATATTCCATCTGGGTGCTCCCCCCCAACTTGATGGCATGAATATTGATTTCTCCTTCCGGTGAACAAATATCGCCCCCCCACCACTTCCTTTATTCCCCACTCTGACCTTTCACTTCTCCTCATCTGCCTATTACGGCCTCGTGGGTCTCCTCCTCCTCCTCCAATTGTCCACTCTCATCTCCTATCAGGTTCTTCCTTCTCCAGCCCTTGACCTTTCCCACTCACCTGGTTTCACCTATCACCTTCCAGCTAGCCTCTTTCCCCCTCCCCTCACCTTTTTATTCAGGCATCTTCCCCCTTCATTTCCAGTCCTGAAGAAGGGTCTCGTCCTGAAACACCAAATGTTTATTCATTTCCATAGATGCTGCCAGAACTGCTGATTTCCTCCAGTATTTTGTCTGTGTTGCTTTTTAATTATGTTGGTCACTTTACTGTGGCAACAAAAATTCCAGCAGTGTCTGTATTGCTATTTTAAACAGAAACCATCTCTTCTCTCTCCAGAAGATGCATAAAATCCCAGAGCAATTTTAAGGAAAAGTGGAGGATACTTTCCCAGGATTCTGATCAATATTCACCCCTCAATCAATACTGCAAATCTGATTATGAATTCAATAATCCTATTCTTGTTTGTGGCATCTTGCTGTGTATTGATTTGCATCTGCTGTGTCCTAAACTGCATCAGCAACTGCACTGCACATCTACTCAATAGACTGTAAAGCACTTTGGGAGACTCTGAAGTCCTGGTATGCAAACCTAGAGGCTAATGGCCTTGTCAGGAGGATGAATTTAGAAAATTGCTCATGCTGTTAGCACTTGCTGCTATATTGTATCTGAAAACAAAGATGGCTTTTGCTTATTTGGAGAATCCATTTGATTATCCTCTCATCGTTACAGCTTTATTGTTGCTCTGCCTGACCAGCTGAGAGCACTGTATTAAATAACCAAAAGAACTTTGTCTCTCTCTTCCCACTCACATCTGGTCACAATGGATCAAGTACCCTTACTGAAGCCAGAGAATATAAAAACAATATGCTGAAAAAAATGAAATAAGCCTTTTATGATCTGATCATCCTGCAAGAGGAAAGATGTTATTAAAACAGACAAAACTGCAGAGAAGAGTCAGCAGGAAGTTGCCTGGAATTTGGGGCCTGAGTTACAGGGAAAAGTTGCATTGACTCGGACTTCATGCTTTAGGATGGCGATGAGTTGCAGCCTCTGTTGAGATTGCGGCTCAGACATAAAGCTGATTTATACTTCTGTGTTAAATGGACACCGTAGGTACGGCGTCACCGCGAACCCTACGCAGAGCCTACGTGGATCCCTACGCCGTAGCCTGACGAGCACCTCTCCCAAAATGTAACTACACGTTGCGGCAACGCAGACCACAACAGTTGTGATTGGTCCACTTGGTAGCATCGCATTTCCTCCTACGCTGCAATAGCTTCCCACTGGGCGACTGAAGGGCAAGGAAGGAACTCTGGATGCAATGCTTTCCATAAAGCTTTACAGACCTCTGAAATTATGGAGGACACATTTCGCTTTTACAAAAAAAGACACTCGCTTTAAACTTGTTTACTCCGAGAAAGACTACCATGACCATGAAGTCTCGCGCAGGCAGGTGTGTGTGCGTGCGCGACGTGCCCGAATTGCAGAGTGACGCAGACACACCAACGCACCAGTATAAATGCTCACAACGTGCGTAGGCCACTTGCGTAGGTTACAGCGTCCATTTGATGCAGAAGTATAAATCGGCCTTTAGATGTTTATTAAGTCTGTAGGTATGGTTTTGGGGACATGGAGGGAATTAGTGACCAGGTTGGGATTTAGGTACAGGGATGTGGAGGAGTTAGGGGGTCAGGCTTCTGCATTCAAAGGACAGTAACGTGGGTGCGTGACGAAGGACCTCCACTCTAACTTCTACTCTGCACTCGAAGGCCAGCAATGTGTTCATGGGATGACAAGCATCTTGAGTCAAGGCCTCCACTCCATGCTCGAAAGGCCAGCGATGAAGGACATCCAAAATTGCCAGGCAGCCCCAAGCCAGTGCATGTCCATGCAAGCGAGAGGCAGAAGGGGGATGAGGTCTGGTCAGTTGGCATGCTCGAAGTTGGAGCTGCAGTGTCCCGCCATCCTTTAGTCTGAGGATTGAAAATGAAGATCGAAGCCTCAAGGTCAAATGGAAGTCCAGAAGTTGTAGCCCAATGGCCGAAGCCTGGAGTTGGAGAGATCAGAATCAGATTTAATATCACAAGCATATGTCCTGACGAAGGGTCTCGGCCTGAAACGTCGACTGCACCTCTTCCTAGAGATGCTGCCTGGCCTGCTGCGTTCACCAGCAACTTTGATGTGTGTTGTCATGAAATTTGTTGACTTTACAACAGCAGAACAATAAAATACTTGATATGGAGTCTCTGTGGGTGGAGGTTAGGAACAAGTAGGGGTCAATAACTTTACTGGGTGTTTTTTATGGGCTGCCCAATAGTAACAGGGATATCGAGGAGCAGAGAGGGAAACAGATCCTGGAACGATGTGATAATAACAGAGTTGTCATGATGGGAGATTTTAATTTCCCAGGTATTGATTGGCATCTCCTTAGAGCAAGGGGTTGAGATGGGGTGGAGTTTGTTAGGTGTGTTCAGAAAGGATTCTTGACACAATATGTAGATAAGCCTACAAGAGGAGAGGCTGTACTTGATTTGGTATTGGGAAATGAACCTGGTCAGGTGTCAGATCTCTCAATGGGAGAGCATTTTGGAGTTAGAATTATGATCACTGTCTCCTTTACAATAGCATTGGAGAGAGATAGACAATAGACAATAGGTGCAGGAGTAGGCCATTCAGCCCTTTGAGCCATCACCACCATTCACTGTGATCATGGCTGATCATCCACAATCAGTACCCTTTTCCTGCCTTCTCCCCATATCCCTTCACTCCGCTATCTTTAAGAGCTCTATCCATTTCTTTCTTGAAAGAATCCAGAGAATTGGCCTCCACTGCCTTCTGAGGCAGAGCATTCCACAGAACCACAGCCCTCTGTGTGAAAAAGTTTTTCCTCAACTCCGTTCTAAATTGTCTACCCCTTATTCTTAAACTGTGGCCTCTGGTTCTGGACTCCCCCAACATTGGGAATATGTTTCCTGCCTCTAGCGTGTCCAATCCCTTAATAATCTTATATGTTTCAATCAGATCCGCTCTCATCCTTCTAAATTCCAGCGTATACAACCCCAGTCACTCCAATCTTTCAACATATGACAGTCCCGCCATCCCGGAAATTAACCTTGTGAACCTACGCTGCACTCCCTCAATAGCTAGAATGTCCTTCCTAAAATTTGGAGACCAAAACTGTACACAATACTCCAGGTGTGGTATCACCAGGGCCCTGTACAACTGCAGAAGGACCTCTTTGCTCCTATACTCAACTCCCCTTGTTATGAAGGCCAACATACCATTAGCTTTCTTCACTGCCTGCCGTACCTGCATGCTTACTTTCAGTGACTGAAGAACAAGGATACCTAGATCTCATTGTACTTCCCCTTTTCCTAACTTGACACCATTCAGATAGTAATCTGCCTTCCTGTTCTTGCCACCAAAGTGGATAACCTCACATTTATCTACATTAAACTGCATCTGCCCACTCACCCAACCTGTCCAAGTCACCCTGCATTCTCATAACATCCTCTTCACATTTCACATTGCCACCCAGCTTTGTGTCATCTGCAAATTTGCTAATGTTACTTTTAATCCCTTCATCTAAATCATTAATGTATATTGTAAATAGCTGCGGTCCCAGCACCGAGCCTTGTGGTACCCCACTAGTCACTGCCTGCCATTCTGAAAGGGACCCATTAATCCCTACTCTTTGTTTCCTGTCTGCCAACCAATTTTCTATCCATGTCAGTACCCTACCCCCAATACCATGTGCTCTAATTTTACACACTAACCTCCTACATGGGACCTTATCAAAGGCTTTCTGAAAGTCCAGGTACACTACATCCACTGGCTTTCCCATGTCCATTTTCATAGTTACATTCTCAAAAAATTCCAGAAGATTAGTCAAGAATGATTTCCCCTTCGTAAATCCATGCGGACTCGGACCTATTCTGCCACTGCTATCCAAATATGCCGCTATTACATCTTTTATAATTGATTCCAGCATCTTCCCCACCACTGATGTCAGACTAACTGGTCTATAATTCCCTGTTTTCTCTCTCCCTTCTTTCTTAAAAAGTGGGACCACATTAGCTACCCTCCAATCCACAGGAAATGATCCTGAATCTATAGAACATTGGAAAATGATTGCCAATGCGTCCACGATTTCTAGAGCCACCTCCTTAAGTACCCTGGGATGCGGACCAGCAGGCCCTGGGGATTTATCAGCCTTCAATCCCATCAGTTTACCCAGCACAATTTTCTGCCTAATGCGAATTTCCTTCAGTTCCTCTGTTACCCTAGGTCCTCTGGCCACTATTACATCTGGGAGATTGTTTCTGTCTTCCCTAGTGAAGACAGATCCAAAGTATCTGTTCAACTCATCTGCCATTTCCTTGTTCCCCATAATAATTTCACCCATTTCTGTCTTCAAGGGCCCAACTTTGGTCTTAACTAATTTTTTCCTCTTCACATGCCTAAAGAAGTTTTTACTATCCTCCTTTATATTCATGGCTAGCTTTCCTTCATACCCCATCTTTTCCCCCTGTATTGCCTTTCTAGTTATCTTCTGTTGCTCCTTAAAAGTCTCCCAATCCTCTGGCTTCCCGCTCACCCTTGCTATGTTATACTTCCTCTCTTTTATTTTTATACTGTCCTTGTCATCCACAGTTGCCCCTTACTCCCCTTAGAATCTTTCTTCCTCTTTGGAATTAACTTATCCTGTACCTTCTGTATTATTCCCAGAAATACCTGCCATTGTTGTTCCACTGTCATCCCTGCTAGGGTATCTTTCCAGTCAACTTTGACCAGCTCCTCCCTCATGGGTCCATAGTCCCCTTTGTTCATCTGTAATACTGACACTTCCGATCTTCCCTTCTCCCTCTCAAATTGTAGATTAAAACTTATCATATTATGGCCACTACCTCCTAATGGCTCCTTTATCTCGAGTTCCCTTATCAAATCTGGCTCGTTACACAACACTAAATCTAGGATTGCCTTCTCCCTGGTAGGGTCTAATATAAGATGCTCTAAGAATTCATCTGAGGCATTCCACAAACTCCCTTTCTTGGGGTCCAGTACCAACCTGATTTTCCCAGTCTACCTGCATGTTGAAATCCCCCATAACAACCATAGAATTACCTTTCTGACATGCCAATTTTAACTCTTGATTTAACTTGCACCCTAGATCCAGGCTACAGTTTGGGGGCCTGAAGATAACTCCCATCAGGATCTTTTTGCCCTTACAGATTCTCAGTTCTATCCATACTGACTCTACATCTCCTGATTCTATGTCCCCCCTCGCAAGTAACTGAATTTCATTCCTCACCAACAGAGCCACCCCACCCCCTCTGCCAACCTGTCTGTCCTTTTGATAGGATGTATATTTCTGAATATTCATTTCCCAGGTGGGAACAGACAAGTTAAGAAAGTGTTTAATTGGAGTAAGGGGAATTACGAGGCTATCAGGCAAGAAATTGGAGGCTTAAACTGGAAACAGATGTTATCAAGGGAAAGGTACAGAAGAAATGTGGCAAATATTCAAGGGATATTTGTGTGGAGTTCTGCACAGGTATGTTCCAATGAGACAGGGAGGTTATGGTAGGGTACAGGAACCGTGGTGTACAAAGGCTGTAATAAATCTAGTCAAGAAGAAAAGAGAAGCTTACAAAAGGTTCAGAGAGCTAGGTAATGTTAGAGATCTAGGAGATTATAAGGCTAATAGGAAGAAGTTTAAGAAGGAAATTAGGAGAGCCAGAAGGGGCCATGGGAAGGCCTTGGCGGGCAGGATTAAGGAAAACCCCAAGGCATTCTACAAGTATATAAAGGATCTATCAAGTGTGACAGTGGGAAAGTGTGTATGGAACCGGAGGAGATAGCAGAGGTACTTAATGAACACTTTACTTCAGTACTCACTATGGAAAAGGACCTTGCTGATTGTAGTGATGACTTACAGCAGACTGAAAAGCTTGAGCATGCAGATATTAAGAAAGAGAATGTGCTGGAACTTTTGGAAAGCGTCAAGTTGGATAAGTGGCCGGGACCGGATGAGATGTACCCCAGGCTACTGTGGGAGGTGGGGAAGGAGATTGCCGAGCCTCTGGCGATGATCTTTACATCATCAATGGGAGTGGGAGAGGTTCCGGAGGACTGGAGGGTTGCGGATGTTGTTCCTTTTTTCAAGAAAGGGAGTAGAGATAGCCCAGGAAATTATAGACCAGTGAGTCTTACTTCAGTGGTTGGTAAGTTGTTGGAGAAGATCCTGAGAGGCAGGATTTATGAACATTTGGAGAAGTATAATATGATTAGGAGTAGTCGGCATGGCTTTGTCAAGGGCATGTCATGCCTTACGAACCTGATTAAATTTTTTGAGGATGTGACTAAACACATTGATGAAGGAAGAGCAGTAGATGTAGTAGATTTCAGCAAGGCATTTGATAAGGTACCCCATACAAGGCTTACTGGGAAAGTAAGGGGACATGGGATCCAAGGGGACATTGCTTTGTGGATCCAGAACTGGCTTGCCCACAGAAGGCAAAGAGTTGTTGTAGACGGGTCATAATCTGCATGGAGGTCGGTGACCAGTGGTGTGCCTCAGAGATCTGTTCTGGGAGCCTTACTGTACGTGATTTTTATAAATGACCTGGATGAGGAAGCGGAGGGATGGGTTAGTAAGTTTGCTGATGACTCAAAGGTTGGAGGTGTTGTGGATAGTGTGGAGGGCTGTCAGAGGTTACAGCGGGACATTGATAGGATGCAAAACTGGGCTGAGAAATGGCAGATGGAGTTCAAACCAGATAAGTGTGAAGTGGTTCATTTTGGTAGGTCAAATATGGTGGCAGAATATAGTATTAATGGTAAGATTCCTGGCAGTGTGGAGGATCAGAGGGACCTTGGGGTCCGAGTCCATAGGACACTCAAAGCAGCTGTGCAAGTTGACTCTGTGGTTAAGAAGGCATCTGGTGTATTGGCCTTCATCAATCGTGGAACTGAATTTAGGAGCCGAGAGGTAATGTTGTAGCTATATAGGACCCTGGTCAGACCCCACCTGGAGTACTGTGCTCAGTTCTGGTCACCTCACTACAGGAAGGATGTGGAAGCCATAGAAAGGGTGCAGAGGAGATTTACAAGGATGTTGCTTGGATTAGGGAGCATGCCTTATGAGAATAGGTTGAGTGAACTCGGCCTTTTCTCCTTGGAGCAACGGAGGATGGGAGGTGACCTGACAGAGGTGTATAAGTTGATGAGAGGCATTGATCGTGTGGATAGTCAGAGGCTTTTTCCCAGGGCTGAAATGGTTGCCACAAGAGGACACAGGTTTAAGATGCTGGGGAGTAGGTACAGAGGAGATGTCAGGGGTAAGTTTTTTACTCAGGGAGTGGTGAGTACGTGGAATAGGCTCCTGGCAATGGTGGTGGAGGCGGATACGATAGGGTCTTTTAAGAGACTTTTAGATAGTACATGGAGCTTAACAAAATAGAGGGCTACAGGTAAGCCTAGTAATTTCTAAGGTAGGGACATGTTCGGCACATCTCTGTGGGCCGAAGGGCCTGTATTGTGCTGTAGGTTTTCTATGTTTCTATTTTCCTGTGTAAATAAGTATAGCGAAAAACTGAGTTAAATTAAATATATATAAAATCGTTATGTTCAAATAAGTGGTGCAAAATAACAGAAATAAAAAGTAGTGAGGTAGTGTTCATGGGTTCAATGCCCATTTAGAAATCAGATGGCAGAGGGGAAGAAACATAGAAACATAGAAAATCTACAGCACAATACAGGCCCTTCGGCCCACAGAGATGTGCCGAACATGTCCCTACCTTAGAAATTACTAGGCTTACCTGTAGCCCTCTATTTTGTTAAGCTCCATGTACTATCTAAAAGTCTTTTAAAAGACCCTATCGTGTCCGCCCCCACCACCATTGCTGGCAGCCCATTTCACACACTCATCACTCTCTGAGCGAAAAACTTACCCCTGACATCACCTCTGTACCTACTCCCAAGCACTTTAAACCTGTGCCCTCTTGTGGCAACCATTTCAGCCCTGGGAAAAAGCCTCTGACTATCCACACGATCAATGCCTCTCATCATCTTATACACCTCTATCAGGTCATCTCTCATCCTCCGTCATTCCAAGGAGAAAAGGCCGAGTTCACTCAACCTATTCTCATAAGGCCTGCTCCTCAATCCAGGCAAAATCCTTGTGAATCTCCTCTGCACCTTTTCTATGGTTTTCTCATCCTTCTTGTAGTAAGGCGACCAGAACTGAGTACATTACTCCAAGTGTGGACTGACCAGGGTCCTATATGGCTGCAACATTACCTCTCGGCTCCTAAATTCAATTCCACGATTGATGAAGGCCAATACACCGTACGTCTTCTTAACCACAGAGTCAACCTGCGCAGCTGCTTTGAGTGTCCTATGGACTCGGACCCCAAGATCCCTCTGATCCTCCACACTGCCAAGAGTCTTACCATTAATACTATATCCTGTCATCATATTTGACCTACCAAAATGAACCACCTCACACTTATCTGGGTCGAACTCCATCTGCCACTTCTCAGCTCAGTTTTGCATCCTATCAATGTCCTGCTGTAACTTCTGACAGCCCTCCACACTATCCACAACACTTCCAACCTTTGTGTCATCAGCAAACTTACTAACCCATCCCTCCACTTCCTCATCCAGGTCACTTATAAAAATCAAGAAGAGTATGGGTCGCAGAACAGATCCCTGAGGTACACCACTGATCACCAACCTCCATGAAGAATATGACCAGTCTGCAACAACTCATTGCCTTCTGTGAGCAAGCCAGTTCTGGATCCACAAAGCAATGTCCCCTTGGATCCCATTCCTTCTTACTTTCTCAATAAACCTTGTATGGGGTACCTTATCAAATGCCTTGCTGAAATCTACTACAACTATTGCTCCTCCTTCATCAATGTGTTTAGTCACATCCTCAAAAAATTCAATCAGACTCATAAGGCATGTCCTGCCCTTGACAAAGCCATGCTGACTACTCCTAATCATATTATTCCTCTCCAAATGTTCATAAATCCTGCCTCTCGGGATCTTCTCCATCAACTTACCAACCACTGAGGTAAGACTCACTGGTCTATAATTTCCTGGGCTATCTCTACTCCCTATCTTGAATAAAGGAACAACATCTGCAACCCTCCAATCCTCCAGAACCTCTCCCGTCCCCATTGATGATGCAAGGATCATCTCCAGAGGCTCAGCAATCTCCTCCCTCACCTCCCACAGTAGCCTGGGGTACATCTCATCTGGTCCCGGTGACTTATCCAACTTGATGCTTTTCAAAAGTTCCAGCACATCCTCTTTCTTAATATCTACATGCTCAACCTTTTCAGTCTGCTGCAAGTCATCCCTACAATCACCAAGACCCTTTTCCATAGTGAATACTGAAGTAAAGTATTCATTAAATGCCTCTGCTATTTCCTCTGGTTCCATACACACTTTCCCACTTTCACACTTGATAGGTCCTATTCTTTCATGTCTTATCCTCTTGCTCTTCATATACTTGTAGAATGCCTTAGGGTTTTCCTTAATCCTGCCCGCCAAGGACTTCTCACGGCCCCTTCTGGGTCTCCTAATTTCCTTCTTAAGCTCCTTCCTATTAGCCTTATAATCTTCTAGATCTCTATCATTACCTAGCTCTCTGAACCTTTTGTAAGCTTTTCTTCTCTTCTTGACTAGATTTATTACAGCCTTTCTACACCACGGTTCCTGTACCCTACCATAACTTCCCTGTCTCATTGGAACGTACCTGTGCAGAACTCCACAGAAATATCCCCCGAATATTTGCCACATTTCTTCCGTACTTTTCCCTGAGAACATCTGTTCCCAATTTAAACTTCCAATTTCCTGCCTGATAGCCTTATAATTCCCCTTACTCAAATTAAATGCTTTTCTAACTTGTCTGTTCCTATCTCTCTCCAATGCTATTGTAAAGGAGATAGAATTATGATCACTATCTCCAAAATGCTCTCCCACTGAGAGATCTGACACCTGACCAGGTTGATTTCCCAATACCAAATCAAGTACAGCCTCTCCTCTTGTCGGCTTATCTACTTATTGTGTCAAGAAACCTTCCTGAACACACCTAACAAACTCCACCCCATCTAAACCCCTTGCTCTCAGGAGATGCCAATCAATATTTGGGAAATTAAAATCTCCCATCACAACAGCTCTGTTATTATTACACCTTTCCAGGATCTGTTTCCCTCTCTGTTCCTCAATATCCCTGTTGCTATTGGGTGGCCTATAAAGAACACCTAGTAAGGTTATTGACCCCTTCCTGCTCCTAACCTCCACCTACAGAGATTCCGTAGACACTCCCTCCATGGCGTCCACCTTTTCCGCAGCCGTGACACTATCTCTGATCAACAGTGCCACGCCCCCACCTCTTTTGCCTCCCTCCCTGTCCTTTCTGGAACATCTAAAACCCGGCACTTGAAGTAACCAATCCTGTCCCTGAGCCATCCAAGTCTCTGTAATGGCCACCACATCATAGCTCCAAGTACTGACCCACGCTCTAAGCTCATCTGCTTTGTTCACAACATACCTTGCGTTAAAATAGACACATCTCAAACCTTCAGTCTGAGCGCATCCCTTGTCTATCACCTGCTTATCTTCCCCCTCGCACTGTCTACAAGCTTTGTCTATTTGTGAACCAACCTCCTCTTCCCCAGTCCTTTCAGTTCGGTTCCCACCCCACAACAATTCTAGTTTAAACTCTCCCCAGTAGCCTTAGCAATCCTCCCCGCCAGGATATTGGTCCCACTCAGGTTCAAGTGCAACCCGTCCTTTTTGTACAGGTCACACCTGCCCCAAAAGAGGTCCCAATGATCCAGAAATCTGAACCCCAGCTCCCTGCTCCAGTCCCTCAGCCACGCATTTATCCTCCACCTCATTCTATTCCTACTCTCATTTTCGCGTGGCATGGGCAGTAATCTGGAGATTACTACCTTTGTGGTCCTGCTTCTCAAATTCCTTCCTAACTCCCTGTCGTCTTTTTTCAGGACCTCTTCCCTTTTCCTACATATGTCATTGGTACCAATATGCACCACGACCTCTGGCTGTTCTCCCTCCCATTGCAGGTTATCTGAAACATCCCGGACCCTGGCACCTGGGAGGCAAACTACCATCTGAGTTTCTTTCCTGTGTCCACAGAATCGCCTGTCTGATCCGCTAACTATGGAGTCCCCTATCACTGCTGCCATCCTCTTCCTTTTCTTACCCTTCCGAGCCACAGGGCCAGACTCTGTGCCAGAGGCACGGCCACAGTTGCTTCCCCAAGGTAGGCTGTCCCCCCCAACAGTACTCAAATGGGAGTACTTATTGTCAAGGGGTACAGGCACAGGTGTACTCTCTAGTACCTGACTCTTCCTCTTCCCTCTCCTGACTGTGACTCACTTGTCTGTCTTCCGTGGCGCAGGTGTGACCACCTGCCTATAACTCCTTTCTACCACCTCCCCGGTCTCCCTGACCAGGCGAATATCATCGAGCTGCATCTCCAGTTCCCTAACTCAGTCTCACAGGAGCTGCAGCTCGACACACCTGGTGCAGATATGGCCGTCCGGGAGGCTGGGAGACTCTAGGACCTCCCACATCTGGCACCGAGCACAGAAAACTGGTCTCACACACATACTTCCTCCTTTCCGCAAATAACACAAATATAACCTTTCGCGCTCTACTGGCTGACATCACGTGCCTGCGCAGTCTCGCCTCTCTTTTACCCCGAGTAGTAAAAAAACTTCCTTTACTCTGAAAAATCAGCTGTTCACTCGCAGCCTTCTTGCTCCGAATCAAAAACCGTTGAAAATTCCTTGCCTCTTTCTGTTCCTGAATCACTGAGTGTGTGCCTTCGGGCTTCTGTTTCTCCTTCCCAATGGCAACAGTGTGAAGAGGGCATGTCCTGTGCGGTGGGGATCTTCAGTGATGGACCCCGCCTTCCTAAGGCACCGCTCCTTGAAGATGTCTTGGATACCACAGAGGCTGGTACCCCTGATGGAGCTGACTAATTTTACAAGTTTCTGCAACTTACTTCGATCTTGTGCAGTAGCCACCCTATACCAGATGGTGATGCAACCAGTCAGAATGCTCTCCATATTACATTTGTAGAAGTTTTTGAGTGTTTTATGTGACCAAACCCAATCTGTTGAAACTTCTAATGAAATATAGCCATTCTCTTGCCTTCTTTACAGCTCCATCAAAATATTGTGTCCAGGTTAAGTCCTCAGAGATATTGACACCCAGGAACTTGAAATTGCTCATTCTTTCCACTTCAGATCCCTCTATGAGGATTGGTTTGTGTTCCCTTGTCTTACCCTACCTGAAGTCCACAATCAGCTCTTTGGTCTTGCTGACATTGAGTGCAAGGTCATTGCTGTGACTCCACTCCACTAGCTGGTATATCTCACTCCTGAACACCCTTCCGTCACCATCTGAAATCCTGCCAACACTGGTTGTATCATCGGCAAATTTATAGATGGCATTTGAGCGATGCCCAGCCACACAGTGATGGGTGCAGAGAGAGAGGAGCAGTGGGCTAAGCACACCTCTTTGTTGAGTGCCGGTGCTGGTTGGCAGCGAGGTGGAGATGTTATTTCCTACCTGCACATATTGTGCTCTTCTGTTTAGGAAGTTGAGGATCTAGTAGCAGAGGGAGGTACAGAGTCTTAGGATCTGCAGGTTTTCGATCAGGATTGTAGGAATGATGGTGTTAAATGCTGATCTATGGTGACATCGGTACTTGCACTGTGCTGGTGACCCAAGCCTGAGTGGAGGACCATTGAGAGCACGTCTGCTAAATGCCCCTGCATGTGGGTTGGAGGAAAGGTGGCAAGAAGGAACGGGGTTTGTCTTGCTGGTGATGCTTTGTTGCTTCTTGCATTTTGTTTTGTTGTGTTCTGTGTTGTTCTGTTATGCATTGTGGGCAGGCTACGTTGGCACCAAGATGCATTGGCAACTCTTGCAGGCTGCTGCCAGCACATCTTTAGGTAGGTTGGTTGTTGACACAAGCGAATTTAAAAGAAACTTCAGGGGCAGCTCCTTTATGCAGGGTGTGGTGTGTATTTGGAATGAGATGCCAGGCATAGCAGTTGAGTGAGGCACAATAGCAACATTTAAAAGCATCCAGATAAATGCATGGACAGGAGACATCTGGGGTGCTATGGGCCAATGTGACTGTCTCATCAGGCAGCACAGTCAGCATGGGCGAGTTGAGCCAAAGAGCCTGATCCCATGTTGTAAGACTCTATGACTCTATGATTCTAGCCCAAAAGATGGTGGTGCAGGTTGAACTGAAGCTTCTTTTAAAACAGGAACTGAATTGTACGCTTGAAAAGTTGAATCAAAATGCTAGCCTGTGGGAAGGGAGACATGAGGATGAGAAAAATAACGCTTACAAAGTAGCACAGTGGAGATGGACCAGGTGACAAGCTTCCATGCAGAGTTACTGTATAAAACTGGATCAATTATTGTTGTATTTTTATGCAAAACTCATACTCTTCCCTTTGTACCTGCCACAGATGTTCAAAGCAACTGGATATACATGTGTTCTTGAAATGAGGATTCCTTTCCAGAGACTCAGCTGCTTGAATCTTCTAATGTGAGACTTGAATAAGAGAAATGACAGACCTTAGGTATTGAGTATTGAATCAGCCCTTTTCTATACCCTATCCCCTCCTCTCATGCTCTCTTCTCATAATTACCATCAGGAAGGACATACAGGAGCCTGAAGATCCCCATTCAACAACTTAGGAACTACTGCATGCTCTCTGCCATCAAATTTCTGAACAGTTCTTGAACCCATGAACACTACTCTAATGCTGCTGTAAAATGACAAATATCACAGCGTATGTCAGTGATTATAAAACAGATTCTGATATTTGGTACCGGGATTAATCAATAATAGCCCATTTGAGAATGCATTATATAATATATAGGACATGGGAATAGCCTATAGCGTTTTCATGTATATTAAGCCATTCATTGAGAACAAGGGTGATATGAGACCCATTTCCCAAATCTGCCTTTTCCCATTTTACTTAGACCGTAAGACGGTGGAGCAGAATTAGGCCAGTCGGGCCATCAAGTCTGCTTAATTCTTTTGATTATGAATCTCATAGAAACATAGAAAACCTACAGCACAATACAGGCCCTTCGGCCCACAAAGCTGGGCCGAACATGTCCTTACCTTAGAAATTACCTAGGGTTATCCATAGCCCTCTATATTTCTAAGGTCCATGTACCTATCCAGAAGTCTTTTAAAAGACCCTACCGTATCCGCCTCCACCACCGTCGCCAGCAGCCCATTCCACGCACTTACCACTCTCTGCGTTAAAAAAACTCACCCCTGATATCTCCTCTGTACCTATTTCCAAGCACCTTAAAACTATGCCTTCTCGTGCTAGCCATTTCAGCCCTGGGAAAAAGCCTCTGACTATCTCATCCCTAAAATTAACATTTGATCAAATACTAATTTCCATTTGGCGCACTGCCTTCCTCAGAGAGTGATTGGTAATTGGTTTATTATTGTCGCAAGTACTGAAGTACCATAAAATACTTTGTTTTGCATAGCATTCACTTTTCAGCACATCAGTACATTAAGATGAGATATGAGCAAGGGAACAGTAATAACAAAATGCAGAATGTAATGTTACATTATAGAAGAAGTGCAGGGCAGGCCATATGAGGTAGACTGGTGAGGTCAGGAATCCATTCTTATCAGATAAGTGGCCTGATTAAAAGTCTTATAACAGTGAGATAGATGTTGTGCTCAAAACTGGTGGCAAGTGCTTTCAGGCTTTTATATTTTCTGCCCAATGGGAGAGGGGGAGAGAAAATGTCCTGGGTGGGAGTGGTCTTTTATTATGATGTCTGAGAAGCATAGACAGGATACATGGAGGTGAGGCTAATTTCTGTGAAGTGTACACAACTCTCTGTAGTTTTCCTGTGGTCATGGGCAGAGTAGTTACAGTACCAAGCAGTGATGTGTCCCAGATCAGGTGCGTTCTATGGTGCATCTAAAAAAATTGACGAGGGGCAATGGGGTCATGTTGAATTTCCTTAACCTCCTGAGAAGGTAGAGGAACTGGTGTGCCTTTTTGGTCTTGGCATCTATGTGGCTGGATCAGGGCAATCTATTGGTGCAGCAGCGTCCAGATATTCATTATTCCACAACACTCACTGAATTTGTGTGATAGAGTACTAGGATTTCTAGATTACAAACCTCTGCATATCAGCAAGATCATAATTAAGGTATGGATCAAATTCAGGTACATCTGATAATTCAGGACATTCTGGGGCGTGTGTGTGTGTGTGTGGTTACACTTCGGTTATACAGTTGAAGTCAAAGTCACAGTAAATTTATTATATATTACTTCGTGCTACCTTGAGATTTATTTCCTTACAGGCATTTAGAGGAGAGTAATGAAATACAATGGATTTATGAAAAACTGTATATATAAAGAAAGATTGACAACAACCAATGCGCAAAAGAAAACAAGCTGTGCAAATAAAAAATAAGTAATACTGAGAACCTAAGTTGTAGAATCCTTGGAAGTGAGACTGTAGGCTGTGGAATCAGTTCAGTGTTGTGGTGTGTTGTGGTGATCTAAACTGGCTTTGTGAGCCTGACGGTCCAGGGTAATAACTCTCTGAATCTGGTTGTGTGAAACCTAGGGCTCTGCCAGGTGATAACAGCAAGAAGAGGTAGCCTGAAGGGAGGAGGACTTTCTTCTGGCATCGCTCCAGGTAAATGTGCTACGTGGTGGGGAGGGCTTTTCTTGTGATGGATGGATTGGTGGCAGCAGCCACCAATTTCTGTAGACTTTTCCATTCCTGGGCATTGGTGTTTCCATACCAGGTCATGATGCAACCTGTTAGAATATTCCATACTGTGCATCTATAGAATTTTCTCAAAGCTTTAGTTTGAATAGGGTACCGGTGATGCCATGTATGAAGAACTGTGCATGAGATTTGTCCCCTTATTTAAGCAAGGTATTTGTTGTGTTTCATGGACTTCAGAAAAGGCTGACTTGATGCTTCATCCTTTGAGGAAGTTTGGACAAGATAGATGTGTATGTGATGGAGTTTAAAAGAATACAGGTGACTTGTTTGGAATAAATAAAAACTGAGGGCTTTTGCCAGAGCTGATCTGGAGATAATGTTTTCTAGAACATTACAGCACAATGTTGTGCCAAACTTTAACCTACTCTAGTATCAAATCTAACCCTTCCCTGCTACATAACCCTCTATTTTTCTATCATCCGTGTGCCTATCTAAGAGTTTATTAAATGCTCCTCATGTATCGGCCTCTAACACCACTCTGGAAAGGTATTCCACACACCTACCACTCTATGTAAAGAACTTACTTCTGACATCCCTTTATACTTCCTCCAATAACCTTAAAATTATTGTATTAGCTTGTATTAGCCATTGTATTAGCCATCTTCGTCATTGGAAAAAGTCTCTGTATATCCACTCAGGCTATGCATCTTATCATCTTGTACACCTCAATCAAGTCACCTCTCATTCTCGTTCACTCCAAAGAGAAAAGCCCCAGCCTCATCAGTGAATCTGGAACTAAAGGCCACTGTTTAAAAATAAGAGGGTCACCTATTGCAAACCAAATTGAGACAAATACTTTTCTATCAGAGGATCATGAGAGTTTGGGAGTCACTTCCCCAAAGGCTGGTTGAAGTGGAACTTTGAACAGTTTAAAGATAAGGTGGATAGAGATCTGCTAAGCAAGAGAGTGAGAAGTTGCCAAAGGTAGACAGCAGTCCAAAATTAAGGTTACTATTAGATTGGCCAGTGTCTTATTACGAGGCAGAACAAACTCACAACAAAGGTAAGCTGTACCTGCTGTCAGTCAAAACTGTAAAGGGCTTTGTGTCAAGTCAGATATCAGAAGTACTCTCAAGGCAATGAGTAATTTCAAAGGAAAATTGAGCACATCCTGCAGATTCCCCACCCAGCCACCCAAATAACTGGAACCATCTTTGGGCAGCTCTCTCTCTTCCTTGGCCGTCTGTAGCTCCCACATTGATCTCATAAGCCGCCTCAGAGCCCACAGAGTTGCAGTGGAGAGGTCACTTTGGTTGTAAGAGAGCATCAAAGAAGAAATTTTAAAGGAGCACAAGTAATGAACTTTTACAGGAAACGGGTACTCACTGGTAAGGCAAGTTTCTCCTGCACATTCTTGGTTACACTTGAGTTGCTAATGGTCATCCAGTTTAATGGGATCTACTGTCAATCAGGAGGGAAAGACTTTTTCATGGTAATTTTAGAGAAAGAAATTGCAAATTTTTGTTGCAATGGTGATCACAGGGCCGGATAAGCTGGTGCGGGGCCCATGGCATATGTTATAAAGGGGCCCTAAATTTTAAAAATGCACGTAAGTATTAAAACATAAATTATTTACTTGCACCGTAAAGTAATTCAATTTTTTCATTTGCTATACAGCCAGATAATGCGACAAATGTCTGACACTTCAGTAATAGTATCACTTACATGTAGGTATCAATTTCAAATGTCAACGGTAACAAAACTACAATTTAAAAGTTAGATTTTCTAGATTTAGCATGAGCAAATTTGTTGATGATACTGGGAATGTCTATTTCATGCAGAAGTTCATGTTCAATGCTCATTAGAGTGAGATTGTTCAATCGGTTTTGACCCATGATGATCCTTAGTTCATTTTTAATCCTTTTCAGTTTTGAAAATGAGCGTTCTCCACTACCGTTGTTAACCATGAGTGACAAACAGATGCACAAGGCATTTTCTACATTTGGAAAACATGACTCCAAAGAATTGTCAGTTATCAAACGGTACAGCTGTAACTCTACAAGGGCTTGTTTGGTGCCAATATGAGAAGCAAAATCAGTTTTCAACAGTTCAGTAAACTGCACAAATTCTTCATCAAGATTTTCTTCCAGATTTCCAGATATGATTTAATAAGATTTGATGACCTCTTTACGATCTCTTCAGGTATAAACGACTGTAACTGACGAAGGAATCCAAAAACACCATTCACCTTTAGATAAGCTTTCTGCCTTTTTGACAGGGCAGAAAGCAAATTGTCAATAATGGCAAGAAATGTTCGGCTTTTAAACTTCTGAGAAGGCGTTTGAGATTCAACAAGTGGATCAAGAGTGCTGGAACCTCTGAAATCATCATACGCATGACTTTGCTTGTGTTTTCTTCGAGTTTGCTGTTGATAATCTTCACACTTAGTCAGATCCTTGGCTTTTTGCTCAATGTCTGAAAAAGTAGACCGCATAGTTTCAATATATCCATGCAAGGATTCATAGAGTGCACAAGCTGTGCTCAAGTCTTGGCCAGAAGATTGCAAAGAAGTACCGGTCATTCGAAAATGCTGTAATACTTGATCCCACAATATGACCATTATTCCTGTTTCCAACTTCATCATGGTTGAAAGTAGTCCACGAGCCTGTTGTCGACAATCTGCCTTCTGATCATTGTTATTTGAAATGTCATCCAAGACTTGTTTTATTGCAGAAAAGCTGTGTAAAAGTGTTTTCGTTGCATCTGCACGAGCTGACCACCTGGTATCTGGCATTCTTTTCACAATGGGAAAATGAGCACCACCAGAAGTGCACTCGCTTGGGCCCCAGCTATGTCTGCCTCTTCGTTGGTTATGTGGAACAGTCTGTGCTCCAAACCTATACTGGTACTGCTCCCCAACTTTTCCTTTGCTACATTGATGACTACATTGGTGCTGCTTCCTGCACCCATGCTGAGCTCGTCAATTTCATCAACTTTACTTCAAACTTCCACCCAGCCCTCAAATTCACTTGGGCTATCTCGGACACTTCTCTTCCCTTTCTCGATCTCTCGGTCTCCATCTCTGGAGACAGACTGTCCACTGACATCTTCTATAAAGGTTGGGTGAGTAGGCAAATTCATGGCAGATGCAATTTAATGTGGATAAATGTGAAGTTATCCACTTTGGTGGCAAAAATAGGAAAACAGATTATTATCTGAATGGTGCCCGATTAGGAAAAGGGGAGGTGCAACGAGACCTGGGTGTCATTATACACCAGTCATTGAAAGTGGGCATGCAGGTACAGCAGGCGGTGAAAAAGGCGAATGGTATGCTGGCATATATAGCGAGAAGATTCGAGTACAGGAGCAGGGAGGTACTACTGCAGTTGTACAAGGCCTTGGTGAGACCACACCTGGAGTATTGTATGCAGTTTTGGTCCCCTAATCTGAGGAAAGACATTCTTGCCATAGAGGGAGTACAAAGAGGGTTCACCAGATTGATTCCTGGGATGGCAGGACTTTCATATGAAGAAAGACTGGATGAACTGGGCTTGTACTCATTGGAATTTAGAAGATTGAGGAGGGATCTGATTGAAACGTATAAGATCCTAAAGGGATTGGACAGGCTAGATGCAGGAAGATTGTTCCCAATGTTGGGGAAGTCCAGAACGAGGGGCCACAGTTTGAGGATAGAGGGGAAGCCTTTTAGGACCGAGATTAGGAAAAACTTCTTCACACAGAGAGTGGTGAATCTGTGGAATTCTCTGCCACAGGAAACAGTTGAGGCCAGTTCATTGGCTATATTTAAGAGGGAGTTAGATATGGCCCTTGTGGCTACGGGGGTCATGGGGTATGGAGGGAAGGCTGGGGCGGGGTACTGAGTTGGATGATCAGCCATGATCATAATAAATGGCGGTGCAGGCTCGAAGGGCGGAATGGCCTACTCCTGCACCTATTTTCTATGTTTCTATGTTTCTATAAGCCCACTGACTGTCATAACTACCTCGACTACACCTCTTCCCACCCCGCCACATGCAAAAATGCCATTCCCTATTCCCAGTTCCTCTGTTTCCGCTGCATCTGCTCCGAGGATGAGGCTTTCCATTCCAGGACATCTCAAATGTTCTCTTTCTTTAAGGATCATGGTTTCCCTTCTGCCGTCATCAATGATGCCCTCACCCGCATCTCCTCCATTTCCCGCACTTCGGCCCTCACCCCATTCTCCCGCAACCACAACAGGGCAGAGTTCCCCTTGTCCTCACCTATCACCCCACCAGCCTCTGGATCCAGCACATTATCCTCCGCAACTTCCGCCACCTTCAACAGGACCCCACCACTAAACACATCTTTCCCTCTCCACCCCTCTCCGCTTTCCGCAGGGATAGTTCCCTCTGCAACTCCCTGATAGACACGTCCCTCCCCACGGATCTCCCACCCGGCACTTATCCCTGTAAGTGTAAGTGCTACACCTGTCCCTACACCTCTTCTCTTGACACCATTCAGGGCCCCAAACAGTTCTTCCAGGTGAGGCAACACGTCACTTGTGAGTCTGTTGGGGTCGTCTATTGCATCCGGTGCTCCTGGTGCGACCTCCTCTACATCGGTGAAACCAAATGCAGATTGGGGGACCGCTTCGTCGAGCACCTCCGCTCCATCCACCACAACAGACAGGATCTCCCGGTAGCCACCCATTTCAACTCTGCTTCACATTCCCATTCAGATATGTCCATACATGGCCTCCTCTACTGGTTGGAGGAGCAACACCTCATATACCGTCTGGGTAGTCTCCAGCCCCTTGGCATGAACATTGAATTCTCCAACTTCTGGTAATTCCCCCCTCCCGTCCCCCACCCCAGTTTCACTCTGCCCCCTCCTCCAGTTGCCTTCTACCTCCCTCCTGGTTCCGCCTCCTTCTACTACCCATTGTGTTTCCCCTATTCCTTCTTCACCTTTCCTGCCTATCACCTCCCCCACCCCTTTTTCTTTCTCCTTTCTGGTTTTTCACCTGGCACCTACCAGCCTTCTCCTTCCCACCCTCCCCCCACCTTCTGTATAGGGCCTCTGGCCCTTCCCTCTTCAGTCCTGACGAAGGGTTCCGGCCCGAAACATTGACTGATCGTTTCCACGACCTGCTGAGTTCCTCCAGCGTGTTGTGAGTGTTGCTTTGACCCCAGCATCTGCAGAGTATTTTGTGTTTGTGATTCTTGAATAAAGTGGCACAGCCCTAATCACTACCTCAGTACAGCAACACTATGAATAGTTTTACCACTTTGTCCTGCAATCTACTGTTTCTTTTATTCTAATTGTGCCCTTTTTAATTTTGTACAATTTAATTTATGCTTTTATATGGATATGGTGTCTCTAATGCTATGTGCCTGTGATGTTACTGCAAGTAAGTTTTCCCTTGCATCTGTGCACGTATGGACTTGTGCACATAACAATAAACTTGGCTTTGATTTTGACTTTGGTGTTATTACGGTGTGTGATTTGGAAGGGAACTTGGAGTTGAACATATTCCTTTTAAACTTCTGCCCCTGTCAATGGAGGAGGTGGCAGGTTTGGTAAGGAAGTTAATGGCTGCAGTGTGACAACTAATTTTGGTTAATCTGATTTAGCAGCTATAGATTGCTAGACATCTGGGGAAAAGTCCTCCTGCTCTGCTTTAGAGCCATGGGGTTATTTTATCATCACCTGAGTTTATCTTATAAAACCATTTAAGTAAATATTACAGGATTAAATTAGTTGCTATGTGTATAAACCACCACTGTGTCTGTCATCAGTTAGTGGAAGCAATTACTATCAAATAAGTTGTAAGTAAAAGCAACATTAAGTGATATTTTTAGTTGAGTCACTAGACCAAAACCTTACGTATTTCCAAAATTTTTGAATACAGCAGACATTAGTTCTCTATAAATACCTAGTCCCTAAATCTGGCTTCATTTTCCATGACTCAAATCAATGTGATGATATTTCATGATTTTCGCCCATTACCAGACTGGAATAAACATCTGGCTCCAAATTAGCAGCTAAAGTTTCTGGCATCAGTACCTTTCACATCTGAGTTCACTTGGAAGCTGTCTTGACACTGAATTACTCACTGAAAATGGGGTTATGCTGATCAATGGAGATGTTCAAGATCTCAACAGCTCCTTCAGGAAGTACTTTCCCTGGAGAGGAACTGAATGCTTAAAATGAAGGATGAATATGCATTATGTTAATGTTCCCAATAAAATAACTCGAGCTTCCTGTATGGGTACACCCTTAAGAAACTTCACTTGAAATCCAACAAATTGAAGGTATCCAGGAGTAATGTTTTGATTATGAAAGGCCAATGCTTTTGGTGGATTGGGAGAAGGGCTCTCCCATTTCTGCTACTCTCCAGTGCTCACTCCATGGAAGTCAATCTGAATTGCACGTGTGCGTGCATGTGCTCATCTGCGGATTGTTGAGGGCTTGTTCTTGCCGACAATATTCGTGCTCCCAATCTACAGGGCATGTCACTTAGGGACTTGGGCTATATTATTTGTTTGTGCCTGTATGTTTACTTGCCATCTTATATGTGCTATAGGTGCCTTGTGCTGTTTATGACTGATGGCACTGTGTTTAGCACCTTGACCCGAGAGGAACACTGCTTCGTTTGACTGTGTTCATGGGTATTCATGCATGGTTGAATGACAATTGAACGTGAACTTGAACCTGACACTTAAACTCTTCAACACATATCAAAGTTGCTGGTGAACGCAGGCCAGGCAGCATCTCTAGGAAGAGGTACAGTCGACGTTTCGGGCCGAGACCCTTCGTCAGGACTAACTGAAGGAAGAGCTAGAAGTTTAAATCTTCTCCTTTCCGTGATACTTAAACCCTTCGGTCATTTTTACTCAGGAAGGGTAATCATCCTTTGTCATATCTTTACCATTGCCCCAGGTAATCCAATCGACTCATGAGTTTGCACTTTTGATTAATAAGGCCACGAGTGACCCAACAGTAACCTCAACTTTGCACTCCTGTCTACCCACCGTAAACTTTCATCCTTCTAGTTATCAAGTATCTACTTACTTCTACTTTAAAAATGTTCGAGGAATTTGTTTCCACTAACTATTGAGGAAAAGACTCTCAAAGACTTACGACCATCTGGGAGAAAGAAACTTTGCTTCAATTCTGTCTTCAATAAATAACCTGTTTGTTTTAAGCAATTACATCGGATGCTTGATTCTCCACCTTATAAATATGCCTCAGGATTTTATAAAAAGACATTTGGCATTACATAAAGGTTTTGCATCTTTAAATGTCACACATATGGAAATCCATCCAATGTTTTCTGAAAATGTTTCATGAATTGGAAGTTCCTTTATCATCTGAATGCATCATTGCTTTGAAGGAGTGCTGATTACACCCAGGTTTTATGTGGAAATTGGGTTAATATTGTTTTAACTGTTAATATTTTGTTTATTTATTATTTGTAGATACAGCATGGTTACAGGCCATTCTCGCTCAATGAGCCTGCATCACCCAAATACAGCCACGTGACCAATTATTCTATTAACTTGTATGCCTTTGGACTGTGAGAGGAAACCAGAGCACCTGGAGGAAACCCACGTGGTCATGGGGAGGATGTATAAACTCCTTACAGTCAGAGACAGAATCGAAC
Organism: Mobula birostris; assembly: GCF_030028105.1. Lineage (NCBI taxonomy): Eukaryota > Metazoa > Chordata > Chondrichthyes > Myliobatiformes > Myliobatidae > Mobula > Mobula birostris. The sequence goes on along the minus strand of NC_092392.1, from coordinate 55,827,675 downwards.
CTGGATCACTGGCGCTATAATAGTGTTACACTGACAGGCATTGTGCCACGCTAATACATAATGCTAGAAATCAGTTCTTTGCCGTTTTTGCAAAGTTGGACCAAGCACTTCCATGCATTGTTGGCATAATTTTACCAAAATGAGAAACAGGTTTATTTTCACTGGCTTACATGTCACAAAATTTGCTGTTGTGTATCAGCAGTACAGTGCAGTTAGTGAAGTCCATGTTCAAATGTCACTGATTTCTTCCTTGTCCAGAGTAAATTGGAACTTGAAAACTTGACTGAGCTGTTGCACAACTTACTGAAGGCAGTTCGGCACCTTCCAGAGTTCATGGAACCTACCATAGCTGATGACAAATGTGTACTCCATCATTTAACTGCTGACATGTTCTTTCATTGAGCACACCAGTGTCATAATTGCCTGCAGCACTTGCTCTGCAATGTTTTAGTGAGGCAGAGAAGGTCTGCACCAATATCAGCAGCTGCCACACTGGAGACACTAATCTCTGCAAACTGCAGAATGTACTTTGCCACAAATTAGTGCTCAAAAACTTTTCTAAAAATACAAAAGCAAATCAAGTAACACTAAACCTAAAATCATTATATTCCAGTCGGAGGTTTAGCACCTTATGTATATTAAAACAAAGAGGAAAAAGAATAGGTTGGGATGATTAGGATCAGAATCAGGTTTATTATCACGGACAAATGTTGTGAAATCGTACAGTACATTAAAAATTAACATCATTTACAATAAGCAGTAAAAAAATAAATAAGTCATGCAAAAAGAGAACAATATAGTGAGGTAGTGATCATAGGTTCAAGGACTGTTCAAAAATCTGATGGTGGAGGGAAAGGAGCTGTCCCTAAAACACTGAGTGTGTGTCCTAGGCCCTGTACGTCCTCCCTGATGAGAAAAGACTGAGATTAAAGGCTAGTGTTGTCCAGTTGTCTGTTTCTGTGTAATATCCTTCTGTGTAATTCCATGTAAATAGCTTCCGTCAATTCTGAAGTCACCGGAATAACTTTAGCTCCTGAAAAGGCTAATGACCCTGAATTTTGCTGACCATTTTAAACTTATCTGAAGGAAATTAGTTCACTGAATTTCCAAGAGGTTGTCCTATTTTCCCAGCCCAAGTGAATTCTGTGAGGAATATGATGGAATGTTTTTTTTAAATCTTCATTCTTAAGTTGGAGGTTTGAGCATTCTTTTGTCTCTTCTCCTTCATGTGTTTGCTGCTAAGGACAATACTATCTCTTCCATTGAGGCATTTAAGAGATTCTTACATAGGCACATGGATGATAAAAAAAATGGAAGGCTATGCAGGAGTGAAGGGCTAGATATATCTTAGAGTAGTTTAGAAGGTAGGCACAACATTTTGGGCTGAAGGGCCTGTACTGTTTTATCCTCTATGTTCTATTCCCATCATCTTGTATCTGAATAAAAGCACAACTAAGTGAATGCACATTGAATAAATGAGTTAGTGAGCAGTCAGAAATGGTTTTAATCCTCGGGCTTCATTCTGCCTGCCTCCCCCGATATGCTTAAACTCAAGGATTTACAATGTGTTTTCATCAGGAAAAGGCTCATGAACCTGGCTCCCTAGTCCAGTTCTGCCTTGCTTCCTTCTGTTACCTGCTACCACTTTCTCTGTTAGGAAGCACTGGTGAGAAAGGATTGTCTGCAGTAATATCCACGTTTTATCCTCCAGCTCTGGAATGCTTGCAAACACATTTCCTCGATAGCTCAGAATCAAAACCTCCCCTCTTTGATTGTGACCCCTAATTTTCTGCATTTCTTGAAGGGGGAGGTATGAATTTCAATGCTACATTTATAACAAAGAGAACTGTAATATTGCACAAAGTCTACTTGCTTTATATACAGTAGTAGTGTTCTCCGGTCATGTCAAATGCAGCACTTCTGGGATCGAAGTGGGTGTTTAATCCTGGGTCAAATTAAGCCAATTAATGCAAACACAGAGTGAAACATCCTGATAAAGTTGCAATCAGAATCTGGTTTATTATCACTGGCACATCTCGTGATTCTCGTGAAATTTCTTATTTTCGATAGCAGGACAGTGCAATTCATTAAAAAAATACTGAAAGTTACATTAAGCAATGTATAAAAAGTAACTAAATAGTTGAAAAAGAGAGCAAAAACTGAGATCCATTCAGAACTCTGGTTCTGAAAACCTCCCCCCTTCTTTTCCAGTCCTGAAGAAGGGTCTCAGACCTAAATGTCAACTGTTTATCCATTTCCACAGATGCTGACTGACTTGCTGAGTTCCTCCAGCATTTTGCGTGTGTTCCTCTATGTATGATAGTATTTTTCCTGTAATACCAAAGGCTCCTATTTTATTAAGCAGCCTCCTGTGCAGCAGCTTGTCAAAGGCCTTCTGAAAATCCAAGTACACAACATTAACCAATTCCCCTTTGTCTATCCTGCTTCTAATTTCCTCAAAAAAATTTCCAGTCTTTTGTAACCATGCTAGAAATTAGTGATTTGTGTAAGATCATTATTAATGTCTCCACAATCTCTTCAGCTACACTGGTGTGTAGTCCTTGTGTTCCAGGTGACTTACCTACCTTCAGACCTTTCAGCTTTGCACTCAAACACCTTCTCCCTCCTAAAAGCAATTGCCCTCTTACACTCTGAATATTACTAGTGTTTTCCACAGTGAAGGAAGATGCAAACTGAGTTTTAATTTGTCCGCCATTTCCTTGTCCCTCATTACTACCTCTGCAACATAATTTTCCAGCAGTCTGATGTCTACTCTCGCCTCTCTCTTATTTATATATATAAAACCATATAACAATTATAGCACCGAAACAGGCCATCTTGGCCCTTCTAGTCCGTGCCGAAACTGAAAAAAAAACTTTTGGTATCCCCTTTGATATTATAGAAACATAGAAGACCTACAGCTTAATACAGGCCCTTCGGCCCACAAAGCTGTGCCGAACAAATTCTTACCTTAGAAATTACCTAGGGTTACCCATAGCCCTCTATTTTTCCAATCCTACGTACCTAGCCAGGAGTCTCTTAAAAGACCCTATCGTATCCGCCTCCACCACCGTTGCCAGCAGCCCATTCCACACACTCACCACTCTCTGCGTAAAAAACTTACCCCGACATCTCTTCTGTACCAACTTCCAAACACTTTAAAACTGTGCCCTCCCTTGCTAGCCATTTCAGCCCTGGGAAAAAGCTTCTGACTATCCACGCGATCAATACCTCTCATGATCTTGTATGCCTCTATACATCACCTCGCATCCTCCATCGTTCCATGGAAAAAAGGCCGAGTTCACTCAACCTATTCTCATAAGGCATGCTCCCCAATCCAGGCAGCATCCTTGTAAATCTCCTCTGCACCCTTTCTATAGTTTCCAAATCCTTCCTGTAGTGAGGCAACCAGAACTGAGCACAGTACTCCAAATGGGGTCTGACCAGGATCCAATATAGCTGCAACATTATCTCTTGGCTCTTAAGCTCAGTCCCGTGATTGATGAAGGCCAATACACCATATGCCTTCTTAACCACAGAGTCAACAGCTTTGAGCGTCCTATGGACTCGGACCCCAAGATCCCTCTGATCTTTCACACTGTCAAGAGTCTTACCATTAATACTATATTCTGCCATCATATTTGACCTACCAAAATGAACAACCTCACACTTATCTGGGTTGAACTCCATCTGCCACTTCTCAGCCCAGTTTTGCATCCTATCATTGCCCCATTGTAACCTCTGACAGCCCTCCACACTATCCACAACACCCCCAACCTTTGTGTCATCAGCAAATTTACTAATCTATCTCTCCACTTCCTGATCCAGGTCATTTATAAAAATCACGAAGTGTAGGGGTCCCAGAATAGATCCCTGAGGCCCACTACTGGTCACCAACCTCCATGCAGAATATGACCCGTCTACAACCACTCTTTGCCTTCTGTGGGCAAGCCAATTCTGTATCCACAAAACAATGTCCCTTTGGATCCCATGCCTCCTTACTTTCTCAATAAGTCTTGCATGGAGTACCTTATCAAATGCCTTGCTGAAATCCATATACACTACACCTACTGCTCTACCTTCATCAATGTGCTTAGTCACATCCTCAAAAAGTTCATTCAAGCTCATAAGGCACGACCCACCTTTGACAAAACCATGCTGACTACTTCTAATCATATTATACCTCTCCAAATGTTCATAAATCCTGCCTCTCAGGATCCTCTCCATCAACTTACCAACCACTGAAGTAAGACTCACTGGTCTATAACTTCTTGGGCTATCTCTACTCCTTTTCTTGAATAAGAGAACAACATCTGCAACCCTCCAATCCTCCAGAACCTCTCCTGTCCCCAATAATGATGCAAAGATCATCACCAGAGGCTCAGCAATATCCTCCCTTGCCTCCCACTGTAGCCTGGGGTACATCTTATCTTCATATTTCATCTTTTTCCTCCTTATGTTTTTTTAGATGTCCTCTATTAGTTTTTAAAAGCTTCCTAATCCTCTAATTGGCCACAGGTTTTTGCTGTACCATTTGGCTTCACTTGTCAGCCATGGTTATGTACTCCTGTCTTTGGAATACTACTTCTTCTTTGGAATGTATCTATCCTGCATATTCCCAAAAACTCCCAAAAACATCAACTACTGCTGTCTGCCATCATCCCTGCTAGTGTCCCCTTCCAAACAATTCTCATGCCTCTATAAGTCCCTTTTCTCCACTGTAATACTGATATACCTGACTTTAGCTTCTTCCTCTCACCATTGTGGGGTGAAGTTTATTATATTTGCCCTACCATCTGCTTGTCCTTCCTGAGAGTCTCACTACACACAGCCTTTGCTTGTATTTCAACTGCCCCATCCTCAGTTTTCCATCCCCCTGCCAAATCAGTTTAAACCCTCCCCAACATTTCTAGCAAATCTGTCCACAAGGATATTGGTCACCCTCAGATTCATGTCTAACCAGTCCCTTTTGCACAGGTTATACCTTCCCCAGAAGAAATCCCAATGATCCAGAAATCTGAAGCCCTGCCCCCTGCACCAGTTCCTCAGCCAAATCACATTCTCACCCTCACTGGTGTGTGAGAGAGGCAGCAATCCAGAGATTACTACTCTGGAGGTTTTGCTTTTCAACTTTCTACCTAGCTCCCTAATTCTTTCTTCAGGACCTGCTTCCTTTTCCTACCTATGACACTGGTGCCAACATGAACCAAGGCTTCTGGCTGCACACCCTCCTTTTGGAATGCCATGGACCTGATCCAAGACGTCCTTCACCTTGGCACCTAAGAGGCAACATTCCATCCAAGTGTCTCTTTCATTGCCACGGTATCCTCCAACTATGGAATCTCTATCAGTACTGCATTCCTCCTCTGCCCCCTTCTCTTCTGGGCCTCAATGCTATAGACCTGTTCACTGCAGATCCCCCTAGATAGTCCCCCCAAAGGTTTCCAAAGTGGTATGCTTATTATTGAAGAGAACAGCCACGGGGGTACTCCTCACTGCCTGCCCATTTCTTTTCCTTTTCCTGATAGTCACCCAGGTACTGGCCTCCTGCAACATAGGGGCGACTACCTCCTTCTGGCTCCTGTCTATAACCTCCTCAGTTTCCCATATGAGCTGAAGGTCATTGAGTTGCAGCTACAGTTCCTTAACATATTCTCTGAGGGGCTGCAGCTCGGTGCACCGGATGCAGATATCACTATCTGGGAGGCTAGAGGTCTCCCAGGTTTCCTACATCTCAAACAAAGAACATAACACAGCCCCTGGAGCCATACTGTGTGCACTAACTATGCACTAACTGATGAAGAATGAAGAAGAATAAACTTACTAGAAAGTTACTTCACTCAATCTGTTAAACTAAAGCCTCCCCTCTCTAACTCTGGTCCACGCACACAATAGCCACTCCGCTTGTCTCTACATTATTTTTATTTGTTCTTGCTGAGGAATTGCTATTTAATTGTACATCTCTTCATTGTACATCTGCAGAAATTCGCTGGAGTCTTTGGTGACATGCCAAGTCTCCTCAAAATCCTGCTGAAATATAGCTGCTGACTTACCTTCTTCATACTTGCATCAAAATATTGAGCCCAGGACAGATCTTCAGAGATGTTGACAGCCAGGGACACAAGGCTGCTGACCCCACGATGACAACTGGTGTATGTTCCCCTGATTTCCCCTTCCTCGAGTGCACAATCAGTTCCCTAGTTTTACTGATGTTGAGGACATGGTTGTTGTTGCGACACCATTCAATGTCAGAGGAGTCTGGATGCCCTTGCAAGCAGGCAGCTGAAAGGTGTCAGCATTCCAGACAATTAGGGTTTCTTTGTAGTTCTATTTAATTCCCTTCCTTTCGTTTCAGTCTTGTTGAGTCTTGACCAAAGCACAGCGACGGAAACTCTCCCTGCTTAGTTTAGTCCATGTCCTGAAAGTGAAGGTTACAGTTAGGTTAGTGCTGCAAAGGAGCGAAATTAATTCAGTATTAAGTTGCCGCTTCCAATCCGCAGAGATGGTGTTAAATTTTAGTTTGAAAACATTTGATAACGGCTCTGCTGGCCTAGCTTTTATTATTTTGGTTTTGTTCTGTACAGTTCTTATTAAAACTCGGTGAACTGTTCATTCCACTACTGTGTCTCTCCCACTGCACTTGGGTCATCACCGAACATCATGTCACTCAACTAGCCAATCTATCTCCTCATCACCATCAGAGATTCCAGTTGTGTCGTCGGTGAATCTGCGTTCAATAAGGAGTCAATTAGGACAATAGCTGAATGTCTCTGAACTTCCACCTTGGGTTAATAGCAGATTACGTAATTATTAGATGTATCGGTAATTTAAACTGGTCCTCAGGTATTGACGCCTTGTCACAGCTCCAGTGATTCTGGTTCAGTCCTGACCTCTGGTGCAGTCTGTGTGGATACTGATCATTGCCTCGTGAGTGTGTGGGTTTCCCCTGGGTGCTTCAGATTCCTCCTCCATCCCAAAGGTGCAAGGAACATTTATATATATAAGGAATTTTCCTGGTGTGTTGGCACAACATGCAACAAAAACAACATTCAACATTTATGAAGAATAATGAATTATATAAAAATAAAGTTAAAGTCAGAGGTAGAAGTACAGATATGGAATAAAATATGTATAAATAGATAAATATCGTTATGTATTTACAAAGAAATGCCAGCTAGCAAGAGACCACTGTAACATTATACCTACTGTAGGTGAGTGATTGGAAAGTTGGGATTGAGTTAGTGGGCGTTGGTTACAGAGAAACAAGTGGGAGAATGGGATTGTTGGGCTTCCTCTGAGAACAAGGATAAACTTCATGGGTTGAATGGCCTCCCTCTACGCCATGAGGACTTTTAAAAATATAACTTTGGGTGACAGTGGAAATTTCTGTTATATTTTCTTGTTAAAATGTCTCCCAATTTTTTACGCAGTGAGTGGCAAGTCCAAGAATATACTGCCAGAGGCATTCATTTAAGAGACTCTTGGATAGACACATAGACGGAAGGGAAATGGCAGATTATGGGCTCTGTAGGAGGGAGGGGTTAGATTGATCATGGAGTAGGTTATAAAGTCAGCACAATGTCGTGGGCTGAAGGGCTCATATTATACTATGCTGTTGAGTATTCTATATTCGCATTTTCAATCTGTGCATTAAAATTGTCAGGGATGTTTACTGGGGAGCAGAATTCCTATTATTGGCTAAAGACCATTACCCAGAGGGACAACCTTTGGGGACAAACACTAAGTAAGCTTGCTGATGCCTGGAATTTGGATTCTCAAAAGCCAGCACCTCATCTTAAATCTTTCCATCTTGGGCTCACGCCCGACCTACATAGCAAGCAGCAGGGATGCTCTGATTTGTTCAGATTCTTCCACAGCCGATCTGGTTTCGAAAGGTTCCAGTTTCACCTTCCAAGTGAACTGCTCGCTTGCTACTGAGTACCACCATTGCCAGTGTAAAAGTTGATTCTGCCTGTAAAATACTGACAGGCTGGCTCATGGGCTTAAAAGCTGACTGTCAACTCAAGCAGCCGATACTTGGCATATGAGTGTCTTAATAGCAAATAGTCTGTGATTTTGACATGTGCTGTATCAATGTAGTGAAAACAACTTCCTTTCCTGTATGTGGCATGTCATAACACTCGAAATTAACTTCAAGTCAGAGCAGATGTCTGATAGCTCCTGATCTCTCTGTTCAAGTTTAAAGTCATCTGAAAGCTTAGAAATGCGTGGATTTATGGCCTTTCAAATAAAATCTCAATTCTCCAGGCAGTTTCTCTCCACAGTCTGTTTTTCATCTGTCAGCTGAACCCACAAACAATTGTGTAATCTCAGATACGTTCACCGTTCTTAAACAATTGCCCTACAGTCAATGAAATGGCCTTGTGTGGGGCAAAGAATGCACGAGGTTCCATGGAACAGGGTCCCACAAAACAATGAGATAAATGACCAGACAGTCTTACTTAATGTGCTGCGTCATGGGGGATAATTTTGGCCAAGACCAGAGGAATTTCCTCCCTCCAATAGAAGACCAGATCAAGAACAAGTTCTTCCCCGCTGCTGTCGGTCTTCTGTACCTATCACCTATTCACACTCTCTTCCCAGTTATTCTGCCACATTCTCAAAGTATTAATTATATCTCTTCCTTTAGTGGCACTTTTAGTATTTGCTTTGCAACTGTCTCAGTCTGCACCATCCTTTGTTCTTTAACTCTTTGCTGTCTTTATTGTTCTACTCATTATATTATTATTATATTTGGGCCCCTTATCTAAGAAACGATGTGCTGGCATTAGAGGAAGCCTAGAGGAGGTTCACAAAAATGATCCTGGGAATGAAAAGGTTAACATATGAGGTGTGGTTAATGGCTCTGAACTTGCACTCATTGAAGTTTAGAAGAATCAGGAGGATCTCATTGAAAACTATCTAATATTGAAAAACTTTGATAGAGTGGACATGGAGAGAAGGTTTTCTATAAGTGGGGGAGTCCACAACTAGAGGGCACAGCCTCGGAATAGAAGGACGTCCCTTTAGAACAGAGATGCACAGGAGCTTCTTTAGCCAGAGGGTGATGAACCTGTGAAACTCATTACCACAGAGAGCTGTGAAAGCCCAGTCATTGGGTATATGCATTAGGGACATTTAAAATACTCTTCGATTGGCACATAGATGAAAGAAAATTGGAGGGAAGTGTTAGAGTGATCTTGCAGTATGTTAAAAGGTCGGCAAAAATTTGTGGGTTAAAGAATCTCTGCTGCTCTGTACAGTTCTGTGTTCAGTTATCACTAATTAGCTCCAAATTTTCTCTGTAACTCCATAAATCCAAGCCCTCAGCTGTGCTGAGCCGGTTACAGTGTGGAGAACACCCAACAGCTGTTCCAATGAGGAGTACAATGTTGCAGCAGGAATTTCTTGTGATTTCCACTCATTAAAGCAGGGGATAATTGCCTTTTGCAAATCCCATTCCTAATTTCCTGTGAAATCCCACTGACTTTGCACTGAACAGTATCTGTAAATTTCTTGTACCTTTCATGGGTATAGTGCAAGTCACTGAAGAATAAATCACAACTGTTCTTTCTCATTCAATGAAGATCTTTCTGAACCATTTTTCCATAATTGAAAGGATGCCTGGAGCACTGTCACAACTAGTTCATCTGTAATCTGTGATGTGAATTGTTCCAATGCAAGTAATCATTCTTAATGTGATTCTTTCGTTTCTCTATCATTGTCACTTTCCGAATGATGAGACAACCAGGCCACCTGTTCCAAAAACTCCCTCACACAGCATGTAGAAAGAGGAGAAAATTTGCTCTAGGCTGGAGAAGTAGGTCATTTATTCCCTCAAGCTTGTTCAACTAGTCAGCTCATGGCTAGTTAACCATCCTTCAGCCATGCCACTTTATGCTCCCGCCAATAGAAATGTTCCTGCCAATCTTGAATGTTTAATTTCAGATTCAGATTTATTTATCATATGTACACCAGAACCTACAGTGAAATGCATTGATTGTGTTAACCACCAACACAATCTAAGGGTGTGCTGGGGGGCAGCCCACAAGTGTCGCCGGCATAGAATACCCATAATGCTTGGCAGGACAACGCGGGAAAGCCATCTCACGTGCAAAGTGGCAATTCTGGACCAAACCTGAGACACTGGGGTATGCTCGACAGCTGTGGCTGGGCTTAAATGCTAATACGTGTTACAAAGTGAAATCAGTTGATGTAGGTGACAGCAGAGCTTTGCTCTCAGATGAGCTCAATGTCTTCTATGCTCACTTTGACTGTCAAAATTTGGAGGAACCTACATGAACTCCTGCAGCGCATGGTGACCCTGTGATTTCAGTCTCTGAGGCTGATGTAAGAGCAACTTTCAGGAGGATGAAACCATAGAAAGCATCTGGCCCAGATGGGGTACTTGACGGCATATTAGAGACCTGTGCTAATCAACTGGCTGGAGTATATCTTTAACCTCTCACTTCGGCAGTTTGAGGTACCCACCTGCTTCAAGCAGGCTTCAATTATACCAGCGCCTAAGAAGAACATGGTAATTTTCCTCAATCACTATCGTCCAGTAGCACTTACATCCACTGTGATGAAGTGTTTTGAGAGATTAGTGATGAAACGTATCAACCCCTGCCTGAGCAATGACTTAGATCCATTCCAATTTACCTACCATCACAAAAGGTCCAAAGAAGATGTCATTTCATTGGCTCTTCTCTCAACCCTGGAACATCTGGACAACAAAGGTGTATACATCAGGATGCTCTTTGTTGTCTAAAACTCAGCGTTAAACACTATCATTCCCTCAATACTAAGTAAATAAGCTTGAAGACCTTGGCCTCAATACCCCCTTGGACAATTGGATTCTTGGTGTCCTTACTTGCAGACCTCAGTCAGTTGGATTGGTAATAGCAACTCCTCTATAATCTCCATCAATACAGGGGCACCACAAGGCTGTGTGCTTAGAACCCTATTCTACTAGTTTTATACTTACGACTATGAGGCTAAGCACAGCTCCAATGCCATATTTAAATTTGCTGACAATATCACTGTCGTAGGCTAAATCAAAGGGGGTGATGAATCAGCATTTTGAAGGGAGATTGAAAATGTGGTTGAGTGGTGCCACAACAACAACCTCTCCCTGAATGTTGGCAAAACAATAGAGTTGATTATTGACTTCAGGAGGAGGAAACTGGAGGCCCATGTACCAGCTTTCATTGGGAGGTCAGAGGTGGAAATGGTCAGCAATTTTAAATTCCTCAGTGTTATAATTTCAGAAGATTTGTTCTTGGCCCAGCATATAAGTGCAATTACAAAGAAAGCACAGCAGTGCCTCTACTTCCTTAGAAGTTTTCAAAGATTTGGCAGGAAATTTGATAAATTTCTATAGATGTGTTGGAGAGTTTATTGATTGGTTGCCTGGTTTGGAAGCACCAATGCCCTTGAGCAGAAAATCCTACAAAAAGTAGTGAACATAGCCCAGTCCACCATGGGTAAAGCCCTCCCCATGATTGAATGCTGTCACAGGAAAGCTGCACCTATCGTCAAGGGCCCTACCAGTCTACGTTCTCTTCTTTCTGCTGCAGTCAGGAAGAAGGTATCAGAGTCTTAGGACCAACACTACAGGTTCTGGAACAATTGATACCCCTCAACCATTAGGCTCTTGAACCAGAGGAGAAAACTCCACTGAACTTCGCTTGCCCCATCGCTGAACTGTTCCCACAATCCAGGGGCTCACTTTCAAGGACTCTTCATCTCAAGTTCTCAATATACATATTCATTTATTTTTCTGTTTGGTTGGATGTTTATTTCCCTTTTGTATTTGCAAATGTGTTGTGCTTTGTACATTGGCTGTTCGCCTGCCCTATTGCAAGTGGCATTGATTGTTTCTGTTACTGTGTATGGCTGCAAGAAAACAAATCACAGGGTAGTATATAGCGACATATATGTACTTTTATAATACATTTACTTTGAACTTTTAATCTTACTTTGAACTTTGAACAATGCAGAATAAAACAAGCAATAAAACAACAACAACAAATCGAGCCCCCTTTTTCCCTCCATCCCATCCACATGTATCCTCACAAACATACAGACAGTCCTCAAATCCCAGAACAGGCTTTCGGGCTTCCAGCCTCCATGAGACTTGTGGACTTGCAGAGTCAGACCACTGCCTTTCCCAGGAGTCTCTCAGACCCACTGGGCTACAGACCCACAGTCTTTTGGATGAGAGATACCTAGTAACTGGAACACCACCCACCCCCGAATGTTCTAATCCACACATCACACGGATTTGGAACTGTATCACCACTCTTTCACCATCACTAAGTCCCTCCAGAATTCACCTCCCAACAGCAGTGTAGAGGCATCTTCATCAGAAGATCTGCAGTGGTTCAAGGAGGTTCATCACAACCTTCTCAAGGGCAGTTAGGGAGAGGCGATATATATTTGCCTTGGCATTGATTTCCAGATCCCAAGTACAAATAAAAAAACAATAAATTGAAATAACTGAGAAATAAGAAAGGTATGGCCATGTTAATGGGGCTATATTACAGACTACCCAACAGACCTAGGGATTTAGGAGAAAAACAAATTTCTAAAGAGATCACAGAATGTTGCAGGAATCATTAGTTGTTGTAGTCGGTGATCTTAACTTTCCACATACTGACTTAGAATTCCATTCTGTAAAAGGACTAGATGGGATAGAATTTGTCAAATGTGTCCAGGAAATTTTCCTTCATCAGCATGCAGAAGTTCCAAAGAGATTGCCACTAAGGTATGAGTCAGTGGTAGTGATAGAGGATTGTGTAGAGAGGAACACTTTGCTTCCAGTGACCATAATACTATTAGTTTCAAAGTAAATATGCAAACAGATAGGTCTGGTCAGCAGGTTGAGAGTCTAAATTGGAGAAAGGCCAGTTTTGGTGATATCAGAAATGATCTGGCAAGTGTGGATTGGGACAGGCTGTTTTCTGGCAAAGGTGTACTTGGAAAGTGAAAGGCCTTCAAAAGCGAAATGTTGACAGTGCAAAGCTTGTATGTGTCTGTCAAGTGTAGAAAACCTCAAGGGATATTGAGGCCTTGTTGAAGAGAAAATAGGAGGTGCATAGCAGGTATTGGCAAGTAGGAACAAATGAGGTGCTTATGGAGTACAAGAAATGCAAGAGAATACTTAGCTCTAGCTCTAGCAGTCAAGGTGAAGGAGAATCCTAAGGGATTCTGCAGATATGTTAAGAGCAAAAGGATTGCGCTGGACAAAATTGGTCCTCTGGAAAACCAGAATGGTATTCCATGTGTGGAGCCAAAGCAGATGGTGGGGATCTTAAATGCATCCTTTGCATCTATATTTACTCAGAAGACAGATACAGAGTCTATAGAAGTGAGCCAACGCAGCATCAGCTACGTATACCCTGTATGAATTACAGAGGAGGAGGTGTTTGCTGTCCTGAGGCAAATCAGGGTGGATAAATCACCAGGGCCTGACATGGTGTTTCCTCAGACCCTACGGGAGGCAAGTGCAGAAATTGCCAGGACCCTAGCAGAGCTATTTAAATCATCCTTAGTGACAGGAGAGGTACTGGAGGATTGGAGGATAGCTAGTCTTATTCCACTGTTTGAAAAAGGCTCTAAATAGAAACCAGGAAATTACAGGCCAGTGAGTCTGACGTCAGTTATGGGACGATTATTGGAAGGTATTGTAAGGGACCGGGTATATACAATAAGTATTTGGATAGATATGGACTGATTAAAAATAGTCAGTATGGCTTTGTGCATAGTAGGTCATGCCTAACCAACCTTACAGAGTTTTTCGAGTAAGGAAAATGGATGAAGGCAAAGCAGTAGGTGTTGTCTGCATGGACTTTAACAAGGCATTTGAGAAGGTCCCGCATGGAAGTTTCGTCAAGAAGGTTCAGTCATTCGGCTTTCAGGATAAGGTAATAAATTGGATTAGACATTGGCTTTGAGGGAGAAGCCAGAGAGTGGTAGTAGAGTGTTGCCTCTCTGACTGGAGGCCTGCGACTAGTGGTGTGCCACAGGGATCCGTGCTGGGTCCTTTGTTGTTTGTCATCTATATCAATGATCTGGATGATATTGTGATTAACTAGATCAGCAAATTTGCAGATGACACCGAGAGTAGGGGTGCCATGGACAGTGAGGAAGGCTATCATGGCTTGCAGAGGGATCTGCATCAGCTAGAAAAATGGGCTGAAAAATGGCAGGTGGAACTTACTGCAGACAGGTGCGAGGTTTTGCATTTCAGTAAGACGAACAATGAATGGTCGGGCACTGAGGAGTGAGGTAGAACAAAGGGATCTGGGAATACAGGCCCATCATTCATTGAAAGTGGCGTCACAGGTAGATAGGGTTATAAAGTAAGCTTCTGGCACATTGGCCTTCATAAATCAATGTATTAAGTACAGAAGACTGGATGTTATGTTGAAGTTGTATAAGACGTTGGTGAGGCCTAATTTGGAGTATTGTGCGCATTTTTGGTCACCTACCTACAGGAAAGATGTAAACAAGGTTGAAAGAGTGCAGAGAAAATTTATAGGATGTTGGCAGGTCTGGAAGACATGAGTTACGTGGAAAGATTGAATAGGTTAGAACTGTATTCTTTAGAACAGAAGATTGAGGGGTATAGATAGGGTAAATGCAGGCATGCTTTTTCTACTTAGGTTGGGTGGGACTTCAACCAGAGGTCATGGGTTAAGGGTGAAGGGTGAAAAACTTAAGGGTAACATAAGAGGAAGCTTCTTCATTTAGAGGGTTGTGAGAGTGTGGAATGAGCTGCCCGCACAAGTGGTCCATGCACGCATGACTTTAACATTTGAGAAGTTTAGATAGGTACATGGATAGCAGGGATATGGTCCCCGTGCAAGTCATTGAGAATAAGCAGTTTAAATGGTTTTTGGCATGGACTAGATGGGCCAAAGGGCCTGTACTTCTCTATGACTCCAAGTTAGCCTTTTTGTTTATGAACTAAACATACAGAATTTTGCTCGTGATGCAAGCATCAAATCAAATGGTGCCAAACAAATAGGTAATTGGAACAACGCATTGATTTTCATCCAAACTATGTTGTAAAAACTTACCTGTACAACCGCAAACTTCAGCTGCCATGTTATTGTTACATTGAGGCAAGCAATGAGCTCAGGGCATTGAAGAACCTCTCACAGTGCTGTGGAAAAGACGACATAGTTTACACCATACCAAACTACTTCGAGCACTTATGCATCACACAGGCTGGGATGCCAATATGGATGCATGCTGTGGATAACGGAGAAGACATGCTACAAACTATGGGGCACCCAGTAATGTCATATGAAGCAAACCATCTATAAATTTGCTGACAATACAACCACTGTTGGTAGAATTTCAGGTGGTGACGAGAGTGCGTACAGGAGTGAGATATGCCAACTAGTGGAGTGGTGCCACAGCAACAACCTGGCACTCAACATCAGTAAGATGAAAGAGCTGATTGCGGACTTCAGGAAGGATAAGACGAAATAATACATACCATTCCTCATAGAGGGATCAGAAGTGGAGAGAGTGAACAGATTCAAGTTCCTGTGTATCAAGGTCTCTGAGGATCTAACCTGGTCTCAATATATCGATGTAGTTATAAAGAAGGTAAGACAGCGGCTATACTTTATTAGAAGTTTGAAAAGATTCAGCATGTCAACAAATACACTCAAAAACTTCTATAGTTGTACAGTGGAGAGCATTCTGACAGGCTGCATCACTGTCTGGTATGGAGGGGCTACTGCACAGGACCAAAAGAAGCTGCAGAAGGTTGTAAATCTAGTCAGCTCCATCTTGGGCACTAGCCTACAAAGTACCCAGGACGTCTTCAGGGAGCGGTGTCTCAGAAAGGCAGTGTCCATTAATAAGGACCTCCAGCACCCAGGGCATGCCCTTTACTCACTGTTACCATCAGGTAGGAGGTACAGAAGCCTGAAGGCACACACTCAGCAATTCAGGAACAGCTTCTTCCCCTCTGCCAGTCGATTCCTAAATGGATATTGAATCTTTGGACACAACCTCTTTTTTTTAATATACAGTATTTCTGTTTTTGCATGTTTTTTAAAAATCTATTCAATATATGTAATTGATTTACTTGTTTATTTAATATAATTATTATTTATTTTATTTACTACTATTACTTTTTTTTCTGCTAGGTTATGTATAACATTGAACTGCTGCTGCTGTTAGCAAATCTCACGTCACATGCCAGTGATAATAAACCTGATTCTGATTCTGAAGCAGTGGGACACCCCTAACTTTAGCCGATCCACTATTCCATGCACATTGTGAGGGATCAGTGCATTCACACATTTAAAGTCCAATTTCGGTCAGGAACTACGAATGGCATTTGCACACCGGGTGACGTCACTGAGCTGCATACAATGCTGGGCTAGTGTCAGGCACACTAAGTTGAAATGTGTCTCGGCCAATTTCCTGATTGTTGCTTTGCAGCACAGAAAAGATGGCAAATGCAATCCAGCATGCTCTAAATAGCTTTTAGGTATGACTTGCACAATAAAAACATATGTAAATGGGTTCATTTGTTTTTTTATTCATGTTTATAAACACAGTTTGTCTTTTGCATATTGGTAGTTTGTCAATCTTTGTGTAGTTTTTCGTAAACTCTATTATATTTCTTTATTTTCCTCTAAATGCCTGCAACAAAAAGAATCTCTGGGTAGTATATGGCAATGTATACCTACTTTGATAATACATTTACTTTGACTTCATTGCACAAGAGTGCTCCCTAACTTCAATCAAGAACAACCTAGTCCTGAGTCTAATTCAGTGTCCCCAACTTTTGTCCTATTCCTTAGCACCAGAAAAAAAACAATTTATCACTATATGCCTAGTTTAGCCTTTTCATAAGACAAAAACTGAAAAATTTGGCAGGTAAGGCAGTATCTGTGGAAAGAGAGAAAGTTAAGATTTAAGGGCAGAGGCCTGAGATAGAGAGGAAGTGAGTGAGTCTGGGTAGCAGAGGAGGTGAGAGAGGGTAAAGGGTGGAACAGAGGGAATGTCTGTGACAAGTGAAATAATGATTCAGATTTATTTATCACATGTACATGGAAACATACTGTAAAATGTGTCATTTGCAGCCATCACACCTAAGGATATGTTGGGGACAGCCGCAAATGTTGCCACAGATTCCAGCACCAACATTGCATGTCCACAGTG
Source organism: Mobula birostris (assembly GCF_030028105.1). Taxonomy (NCBI): domain Eukaryota; kingdom Metazoa; phylum Chordata; class Chondrichthyes; order Myliobatiformes; family Myliobatidae; genus Mobula; species Mobula birostris. The sequence continues at coordinate 55,810,479 of NC_092392.1, read as the reverse complement.
CTCGGCAGAACGACACAGAGCACATCAAAACAGGACACAACAAGCAACAAAACCAGCCCCGCTCCTCCCTCCCACACACTCACTCACACAGACAGCCCTCCAACTCCAGAACAGGCCCCTGGGCCTCCGAGACTCAAGGCTTTTCCCATCGAGTTACAACTTCCAGACTTCCAATGGACATTTGAACTTCTATCTTGTTATCTACCTCTGCACTAATCCATAACAGGACACCATGGCTCAGACTCTGTGCCCACTGACTGACGGGTCCTCACATCTCCTCAAGCCTCTGGCTCGCATGGACATGCATGAACCTGGGAAAGCCCAACAAACAGGAATGCTCATTGTCCCCATGTCCACATCCCTGTCACTGAAGCACGGAGCGGAGGACACAACTCCGCATGTCCTCAGTAACTTGTTCACCTCACCGACCTTCAAACGTGGAGTGTAGAGCAGAGGTACTCCCTGTATCTAAACCCTAATCTGATTTGAACTCCCACATCGCTGTCTGCTGATTCCCAGCTCCCCTCCCTATCCCCCAAACCATCCCGAGCTAAGATCTCGATGGTGGTCGCAGCTCAGTGCTACCTGAAGGTATTGCAGGCATCTAGGAGCTTAATGCAGACATTAAATAGATCGTTAATCTCCTTTGTCTATGTGATGACTTTGCCAGTGTTGGGAAGTTAAAATAATGTTATATAGTCTAGCCTCCTGCAGGTCTGAATATACAAACAAAAGGGAAAAAATAGAAAAGGGAAATGGTGGGCACAAATGTTCACTGTTGATATGAAGGGAGAGAAAGAGCCAATTATCGAAGGATGGAGAGTCAACACTAAGTCCCACAGGCAATATCTCAATACTTTTTTTCTCTGGAGCAGCAGACCTGATAGAGATTTTTAAGACCATGCAAGGCGTAGATAGAGAAGACAGCTGGTATTACTTTCCCAGGGCTGAGATGCCTAATACTAGAGGGCTTGCATTTAAAGTGAGAAAGGTAAGTTCAACAGAGAAGTGCAGGTAAGTCTTTTACTCAGAGAGTAATGGGTGCCTGTAATATGCAGCCAGGGTTGGTAGAAGAGACATTTAAGAGCACAGGAAATGGAAGGATATGGACATTGAGTAGTCAGAAGAGATTTGTTTAGTTACATACTAAATTAATTTGGTACAACATTATAGGCTGAATGGCCTCGCTTTCTGCAGTACTGTTGTCTGTTTTACTTCCTATCTAAAATTAGAGAATTTAACACTGAGAGCTAAGGTACCGGTGACCCCTGTTTCCATCCAGGGGTCAGTGTGGGCATGGTGGTGGATTACAAATACCTGGGGATACGAATTGACAATAAACTGGACTGGTCAAAGAACACTGAGGCTGTCTACAAGAAGAGTCAGAGCCGTCTCTATTTCCTGAGGAGACTGAGGTCCTTTACCATCTGTCGGACAATGCTGAGGATGTTCTACGAGTCTGTGGTGGCCAGTGCTATCATGTTTGCTGTTGTGTGCTGGGGCAGCAGGCTGAGGGTAGCAGACACCAACAGAATCAACAAACTCATCCATAAGGCCAGTGATGTTGTGGGGATGGAACTGGACTCTCTGACGGTGGTGTCTGAAAAGAGGATGCTGTCTAAGTTGCATGCCATCTTGGTCAATGTCTCCCATCCACTACATAATGTACTGGTTGGGCACAGGAGTACATTCAGCCAGAGACTCATTCCACCCAGATGCAACACAGAGCGTCATAGGAAGTCATTCCTGCCTGTGGCCATCAAACTTTACAACTCCTCCCTTGGAGGGTCAGACACCCTGAGCCAATAGGCTGGTCCTGGATTTATTTCATAATTTACTGGCATAATTTACATCTTACTATTTAACTATTTATGGTTCTATTACTATTTATTATTTATGGTGCAACTGTAACGAAAACCACTTTCCCCTGGGATCAATAAAGTATGGTTATGACTATTATTGGCTACGAACTGCTCAGATGAAAGATGAACTTTTGTTCCTTGAACTTTGAGTAACTTTACAGAACTCTGTTAGATCACTGGCTAACATTTACTCTAGAGAGGAACACCAGTTAAATTATATTCAAGCAACACACATCAAAGTTGCTGGTGAACACAGCAGGCCAGGCAGCATCTCTAGGAAGAGGTGCAGTCGACGTTTCAGGCCGAGACCAATTCCTGTTGTTTGCAGTTAAATTATATTAACGTGTTATCATATTTTAGGGCAAACTGATCCGGAGTGTGCCATCTTCAGGATCAGCGGGTGCATTCTGAGGCATAATGCCTGAGCTGAATGGTGGGTGCCAGGTGAGGGTGTCTGAGCTCATCAATCTGGGAATTTTATTCCCTCTCTCCTCACCAATTTCCTCTCAAGAATCAGCTGCTGTGAAAAGCTGCTTCACAGGGATTGTGGTTTCTGATGAGGTATTGGTATTGTGTGGCTGTGCTGAGGCAGCAGGAATGGTATGCTGGACAATTAGTGTCTGCTTGCATTAGGCACGCCATACTGAGCTCCAGCTTCTGGTGTTTTCGTCGAAGGAACCTGCCACGGCTAACTTGAACGGCTGGGTTGAGGTGAGGCTGGTAGGCACAGTCTCTCTCTCTCACACACACATACACACACACACACACACACACACACACACACACACACACACACACACACACACACACACACACTACTTGCACTCAACCCACGCAGCATCCACCCTTCCTACCACCTACACCCAGTTGCCCTCCACAACACCTGACATCTTTGAGTCTACCAGTTCCCCTATGAAGTGTTCTTAGAGTCAAAGTGATAGAGAAGTAGAGCACATCTAGTCCATCCTGAACCATTTAAACTGCCTTATCCCATCAACCTGCACTGGCACCATAGCCCACCATGTACCTATCCAAATTTAGCTGAAATATTGAAATCAAATTCACAGGCACCACTTGTGCTGGCAGCTCGTTCTACACTCTCATAACCCTCTGAGTGAAGAAGTTTCCCCTCATGTACCCCTCAAACTTTTCACCTTTCACACTTTACCCATGACCTCTGGTTGTAATCCCACCTAACCTCCGTGGAAAAAACCTGTTTGCATTTACCCTATCTATGCCCCTCATAATCTTGTATATCTCCATCAAATCTCCTCTCAATCTTCTATGTTCTAAGGAATACATTCCTAACCTATTCAATTTTTCCTTATAACTCAGGTACTCCAGACCTGGGACAGTCTTGTAAATTTTCTTTGTACTCTTTCTTTTTTTTCCAATATTTTTTATTGATTTCTATATAGAAGAATACAGAGTTCAAGAGAATACATATCATAAAACAAAAGAAAAGATACAATAATACCAGATACAGTATATTGAATCACATTAACGAACTCCTTACTCTATATTCATATGGATTAGATTAATTTGTGTATTAGAATATAAACAATTTTATTTAAAAAAAAGGATCTACGCCCACTACCAAAGTCGAAGTTGTTTGGGGAAAAAAAAGAAAAAAAGACTTACCAGATAATAAAATATACTATTAACCAACTTCTGTACTTTAACAAGTCAAACATTATGAAAATAATTTAAAAGCGGCCCCCACAAATTTTGAAAATCTTGGTTAGATTCAGAAATTGAACAATGAATCTTTTCTAAATTTAGGCGTGCCGTAACATCCCGTAACCACTGAGCATGATTAGGCGGAACAGCATCCTTCCATTTAAACAAAAATGCCCTTCTAGCCATAAGGGAGATAAAAGCCAAAATGTGCAGATCAGGTGTCTTCAAAATGATATCCTTCCCTCCAACAATACCAAATAAGGCAGTCAAAGGATTAGGCTTAAAATTTACTTTAAAGAGTACAGAAAAAGTTTGGAATACTTCCTTCCAATATTTCCCAAGACTTGGACACGTCCAAAATATATGAATAAGTGAAGCTTCTCCATTGTTACACCTATCACAGTAGGGAGATATATCCCTATAAAAACAAGATAACTTATCCTTGGTCATATAAGCCCTATGAACCATTTTAAGTTGTAGGAGGAAATGATGAGCACATACAGATGAAGTATTAACCAATTTAAAAATCTCATTCCAAATTTCTTCAGAAATTGAGGTCAGTGTCTGTACTCTTTCAACCGTGTTTATGTCATTCCTGAAGGTAGGTGACAAAACCTGTACACGATAGTCCAAATTAGACTGCACCAATATCTTATACAACTTCAACATAACATCTCATTTCTTGTACTCAGTACATTGATTTATCAGGCGCAGTGTACCAAAAGCTTTATTTACGACCCTATCTGCCTGTGGCAGCACTTTTGATGAACTATGGACCTGTATTCCCAGATCCCTTTGTTCCACCACACACCTCAGTGCCCGACCGTTCGCTGTGTAAGTCCTCTCTTAGTTGCTCCTACCGAAGTGCAAAACCTCACACTTGTCAGCATTTTTCCAATTGATGCAGATCTCTCTGCAAGCCATGATAGCCTTCCTCACTGCCCTCTACACCCCAAATCTTGGTGTCAATCACAAATTTGCTGAACCAGTTAACCACATTCTCATCCGGGTAGTGGATATGGATGACAAACAACAACAGACCCAGCTCCGATCCCTGCAGCATGCCACTAGTCGCAGACCTCCAGTCAGAGAGGCAACCATCTACTACCACTCGCTAGCTTCTACCACAAAGCCAATGTCTAATCCAATTTACTACCTCATCTCGAAATATTCTTGACAAAATTCCCATACAGGACTTTGTCAAGTGCCTTGCTAAAGTCCATGTAGACAACATCCAGTACCTTACCTTCATCCACTTTCCAGGTAATTTCCTAAAAAAGCTCCTTAAGATTAGTTAGACATGATCTACCACACACAAAGCCATGCTGACTATCTTTAATCAGTCCATGTCTGTCCAAATACTTATATATCCAGTCCCTTAGAATACCTTCCAATAACCTTCCCACAACTGATGTCAGACTCACTGGCCTATAATTTCCTGGTTTATGATTGGAGCATTTCTTAAACAACAGAACAACATTGGCTATCTTCCAATCCTCTGGTACCTCTCCTGTCGCTAAGGATGATTTAAATATCTCTGTTAGGTCCGCAGCAATTTCTGCACTTGTCTCTCGTAGGGTCTGAGGGAACTCCTTGTCAAACCCTAGGGATTTACCCACCCCAATTTGCCTCAGGACAGCAAACACCTCCTCCTCTGTAATCTGTACACAGTCCATGAGGTTGTGAGCTGAATTCCTTACTCTGGAATCTAAGTATGTCGCAAAGCAGAATGCACTCCTTGCTCTTCTTGTGACTGCAAAACAACAGTTCTGGCCTTATGAGCTGTGATTTATGTTGAGAATGTTTCAAGAGCGCATCTCACGATCACTCACTCTGTGCCATGCTGGGTAAAATTCAGATTCAGTGCTATGAACCCAAAACTGTCTAGACTCAATTTTACCCAGAAATTACCATTAATGTTATTTCTTCAATTTTAGATTACACGGCATTGAAAATTACCAGTGCCATGTGAAGCAGTGTCTAGGCATGAGGAATGTTTCTTCAGAAATGGAGCAGATTAACAAAAGACTCAGTTGAAGTTTTTTTTTAAATCAAAGTGTGTTTTGAGAGAGTGAACACAGAAAGACTGTTCTTTCCGTATGAGGGGCTTTTAACTTAAAGCTCTCACTGAGAGAGTGACCAAGAGAATTTGCTTGCTGTAGAGGCCTGCTTCTACTATAGAACATGGTCCATGGAGTGGTTGTGTCACAGAAAGTTGTTCCTTTTAACGGTAGGTGTTGTAATATATTTGACATTGAGAAATTCACAAGAATGAAAATGACCGCAAAATGGTTGTGGATTAGTGTAGCACAGTGAACCAAATTGCTTCCTTTTGTATCAAAAATGAATGTGAAGCAAACACATTATCAGAAGATTTAATTATCTGGGTAAACCATTGAATTCTTGTATTTATCTTTAAAGAATAAAAAATGAAATGCTGTCATTGATTTAAAAGCTTGGGAATCATTACATATCTAGTCTTGTTCTTTTCAATGAATAACTAAGAGTTAAGGAAGAAAGAAATTACATTTTATAGCACCTTTCACTGCCTCAAGATATGACAACTAATTTATAACCTATCCTGTGTATTTTGACTTCTTGATGAGTAGTCATGTTCACAATGTCGAAAGCTACTTCCATTTCATAAATAAATGTGGCATTCATTGTGTCCACAAACTAGACAAGGCATCCAAAACTCCTCCTTATACTTCCCAATATTTATCAGACAAATGCCTGTTTCCCTGCTGATGGGTGATTAAAGTGTTCCAGAGCAGGACCTTATCTCAGGAAGTATCAATGCCAGAAGCTCAGGTTTTGGTTCAGCTCTGGTTAGACTTTATCCAATATGTTTCCACCAAACCTCAGGAGGGATGAATGGATCTCTCAGGAGTATGATGAGATTCATATGTCACCGGAGGTCCATGAGCCAGTCCTCACCAGTGGATCAGAGGTGGACACGGTCAGCAACTTCAAATTCCAAGATGTTATCATTTCAGGGGAGCTGACCTGGGTCCACTACATAAGTGCCATTGCAAAGAAAACAGGGCAGCAGCACTACTTGCTCAGAGGTTTGAGTGGATTTGTCATGTCATCTAAAATTTTGACAAACTTCTATAGATGCGCAGTGGAGAGGATATTGACTGGTTGCATCATGGCCTGGTATGGAAACACCAATGCCTCGAATGGAAAAGTTTACAATAACTCATGGATACAGCCCAGTCCATCATGGGTAAAGCCATTCCCCCCACTGAGCCTGGAACATTTTTGCAGGAAAGCAGCATCCATCATCAAGGACACCTACCACGCATGCCAAGCTCTCTTCTTGTTGCTGCCATCAAGAAGGAGGTACAGGAACCTGATGACCTACACCACTAGGTTCAGGGGCAGTTTACCCCTCAACCATCAAGCTCTTCAATCAGAGGGAATAACTTCACTCATCCCAACACTGAACTGATCCATAACCTATGAACTTACTTCCAAGGACTCTTCAACTCAAGTACTCAATATTTATTTCCTATTTATTATTATTATTATCATCATTATTATCTTCTTTTGTATTTACACAGCTCATTGTCTTTTGCACAATGATTGTCTGTCCATCTTGTTGGGTGTGGTCTTTCATTTATTCTATTGCATTGTTTTGTATTTACGGTAAATGCACAGAAGAAAGTGAATCTCAGGTTTTTTATACCGTAACATATATGTACTTTGATAATAAATTTACTTTGGACTTTGGCAGACTCTATCAGATTTCTATGTGTACCATGAAGATCATTCTGTCTGGTTGTATCACAGCCTCGTGTGGAGTCTCCAGTTTAGAGGATCACGAGAGGGTTGTAGATTCATCCAGTTCCATCATTGGCCTAACCCTCCCCACCACTGAAGATACAGTCGAGAGGCAGTGCCTCAAACACTCAGTATTCATCACTAAGAAGCCTGGCTATCTGAGTCACGCCCATTTCTCATTTCAATCCTTAGGGAGAAAGTACAGGAGCCAGCAGCCCCACACTCAACAAGACGTTCATCCATGAACCCATGAACACTACCTCGCTATCCCTTTTTTGCGCAATTTATTTATTTTGCTAAAAAGTAATTTTTACAGCTTTGCACAGTACTGCTGCTGCAAAACAACACATTTCACATTATCACACATACAAGAGATTCTGCAGATGCTGGAAATCCCGGGTAACCTACACAAAATTCTGGAGGAGTTCAGCAGGCCAGGTGGCATCTAAGTAGAGGAATAAGGGGTCAATTTTTGGGCTGAGCCGCTTAGTCTCGGCCCAAAAAGTTGACTTTTAAATTTAACCTTATACTGTATAGTAAGTCAGTGAAAATAAGCTTGATTTTAAATATCATAAATGTTTATGATAATGAACCTGATTCTGATTCTGATTCCAAGCTCAATGCTGTAATGATTTTGGAATAATTTGGGGGTTAAAGAGTTAATTGAGTGAAGTTGAATAATCACTCAGTGCTTCACATATGGGTTTCTTCATTGGCTCTGTGTCCAGAAGCCCAAACTCTCTCTCTCTATCTGCACTGGAAAACAACAGTGATTGAAGAAGTTCGGTCACCACGACCTTACTAAAAATGATTTGGGATGCCAGATAAATGATTTGCTTTATTTGTCATAAGTATGTCCAAACATCAGAACATAAAGTGAAATGTGTTGTTTAGTTCAATGACCAACACAGTCCAAAGCTAAGCTGATGGCAGCCCACGTAACATGCCCACAATTTACTAATCCTAACCTGTACGTCTTTAGAATGTGGGAGGAAACCAGAGCCCCTGGATGAAACATTGCTTCTTGAGGATAATATACAAAATGTTGAAGGAACTCAGCAGTTAGGCAGCAAAGACGTAGGGGAATAAACAGATGACATTTTGGACCAAGACCCCTCAATTCCCCTCTGTAGATGCTGCCAGACTTGCTGAGTTCCTCCAACATTTTGTGTGTATTACTCTGGATTTCCAGCATCCAGCAGAATCTCTTGTTTTTATAGTTCTTAAGGGTATGTATCTTTCAGTGATTAAGCTATTTTTGCCATAACAAGTATTGTATCACTTCCCATGCACAGGATTACACTACATCACAATACCAATAGTATGTTTTACTCAGCCTTAATGATACATGAAATTTCACTGAATAAATCAGTTTTCAGAAATGGTTGTATTTATCTTAAGGGGAAAGGAACGCAAAGTTTTGTTACAGTTGTGTAAATATTCAATCGTGCTTCTTTGTGGAGCTGCCAGTGCCTTCGGGGAAGTTGTCCTTCACTGGGAGAATATGATGCTTCACTCTCAGGATATAGCTAGTAGTGGCTTTCTGTTAGTGGTTACTGCAAACCTCCCAACCATGACCATTAACAATGGAGAATGAGCATGCAGAACAGTACTGAGAAGCTTCAGGCCCAGCCACAGCTACAGAGAGAGCAACAGAAGGAATTAACCATCCACCCATCCGTCCATCAGCCACCTCCTGTTCCACCAGTGGAAGCACTGGCAGTCCCTGCCCTCCACACCCAACACTGGCATCATCAGTCACCTCGGAATCCGACGGTACTGGGGTGGAAGTGACTTGGCCTTAGCGCTAAGGGACTGCCTAGGAAAATGCAATGTCAGTGAGCATCGTTGTTTAACCTAAAATTGGGTGCTCTCTTCCATTTGTGGTAGGCTGATTTAAGTAAGCTATTAAGTTATCCATTGTGAGACCCTAGGATGGCTTTATTTGTGTTAGTTTTGAGGTGTATAACCCCACTTTTGCATCCTTTCATGTAGATCTTCGTACACTCTCTTCTTGAAGAAGACTTCCCCTCCTTTACCACGACTGCAACTCTCCCACCTACTCCTGCCTCTGATCCTCCTCACCTCTTTGATTCCCCAGTGTTCATTCATATGCCATGCTTCATAATACCATTGAATAAATCATGCTTGCGTCATCATGAAATAATTGTGCACTTTGATTTCACAGAGCTCGAGGGAGGAACATGTTGACACATCTCTTTTAAAATTCTTAATGCCCAAAGCCTTAGTTAATGCAACAAATAACAGAATCATTTAATATTTATATATTTCAGTCTTTGACTTCATTTTCATCACTGTGATTCATTCGCATACCTGTACTTCATTTTAAAATTAGCAGTGCAGGACAGGACAAGACTGAATTATTCTGCTGTTGATGGATACCAGTAGGATCATTGGGAAAAACATATGCTTAGTTTAGATTTAAATCCCTTAAAACTACAGAGCTCAGAAAAGGTTATTAAAATTATCTATTCTCATAACCTGGAAAATAATGATTTGAGATGTCTGAAGAGAAGTAAAAGTTAATTCACATAATAATATAAGGGAATTCAATATTAAAATTCTGCTGTTTAATTGATAACAAATATATTCCATTGACACTTTTCAAGGGAAAAGTTATTTGGAAGTTGTTTTCTAATTGAACAGTGTCTGTACTATTTTGAGAGAGATGTTTATGGGCTCAAGCTTTTCTTCAGGGTCTGGACTCATGACATTTAAGTGCAGTACGCACTGAGTGCTGTATTAGCACTTGGCGGTAATGTTAAATTAGCGCTAGTTTCTTTGTCAGGTCAGGGCCGTGCCTTGCTACTGGTGCCACGTAGCCCAGCACTACCTGTCTCAGGTCGGGTTGTTGGCGACTCAGCCGGCACACCCCCTGGTGTGCTTCGGTTGACCAGGGAGGAGGGTGTGTAGGCACCCAGCGGGACTAAAAACAAAACCTGTCAAAGGGCAGATGAACTCTTTGTGAGTCAATGGCCACCTACTGTCTGTGTGAGGAGTGGCTCGCCACACAGTCTTTCGTTTCGCACCTTGTAAGGCATTATGGTGACAGACAACCCAACAAACCCTATACTTCCAGAGCTGGGAGTGCTCAGGAACTCTGTGGAATGCCCAGACCCTGGCCGAGACAGGCAGTATGAAGATGCAACCTCAGAGCCCATGGGGAGGGTTGAGTCCAACAAGGGGGCCGAGCAAACTGCGCTTCTTTTGCGTTGTAAGGTAAAAATGATCATCTCAACCTTCAACGCAAACACCATCTGCCTCTTGCCTCGATGCACAGAGTTGGCATCACAGGCAAGCAGCTACGAGATCTCCATCCTGGGGATCCAAGAACACCGTCATGCACACCTTGATGAAGAGATAAGGTTCACAGAGGTAGAGAGGATGCACCTCATCACCTCGGCCGCATGGAGAGAGCTGATGATGATGTCAGCACAAGGTGAAGTAGGGCTGATGTTGAACTGCAAGGTGAAGAAGGTACTGAGGGGCGTAGTCTCAGTCAGTGACAGAGTCCTCACTGCAGAATTTGACGGAAACCCAGTGACCTCTGTCATCATTTGTTACTCCCCACACAGCCGCAGTGAGGAGAAGAAGGTGGAGGCCTTCTACAGTAAACCACGAAGCTGTCACTTCAATACCGGCACATAACTACCTGGCTGTGCTCGGCGATTTTAATGCCCAGGTCAAATTGGAAGATGTTCCATACTCATACCAAGACTTTACCAACAGAAATGGACAATATCTAGTTGATTTCATCTAGGAACACAGTCTCATTGCCGCCAACACACAATTCAAGAAGCGAGCTGGTAAACTGTGGACATATGAAAACAGAGCCTCCAGCTGCAGGAAACAGCTCGATTACATCCTCGTAAGAACAAAATGGCGTAATTGTGTGATCGACACAGAAGCCTACAGCACCTTCAACTCGGTCAGTTCTGACCACAGAGTAGTGTCAATGCAAGTGGGACTGAGCCTGCGGCAGCCCACAGCCACAGGTCCCAAGGAGAAGGGAGACTAGAAGACATTCTCGTCACAACTTATTCTTCAAGCCCAGTACACAGTAGAGGTGAGAAATCACTTCGGCCCACTGGAAAGGGGGGAGGAAGAGACAGCCACCAACCGCTATCAACGGCTCATAGACGCACACACAGATGCAACAAAGAGTTTGCCTGCTGTGAAGCGAATCATGAAGAGCTGGACCTCGAAACATCCTGACGTCATCGCAGCAAGAAGTGTGGTCAATGCTTGTCATGCCAAACTTAGAAGGAGCGAAACAGAAGAGCTAAGAGACAAGTTCAAGACAGCAAAGAAGAATCTCTTTGCCATCTACGACCGACTGAAGGAAGAGGAACTAGCTGAGAGGATTAAAGAGGTAGAGGCTGCCAATGAAGACAAGCAGCATGGAGAAGCATGGCACCTAGTCAACAAGATCAGCAGATGGAAGAAGTCCCCATCAGGTCAAGTAAGTGGTAAAACAGAAGAGGACCGTGTCCAGACATGGTTTACCCACTGTAAGAACCTCCTGGGAAGCCCTCCAATGATCACGGAAGAAGAAAAGGACATACCCATGATACTAACACAAGTCGAAATCAAGGACGGCCCATTCACCACTGAGGAACTAAAGAAGGCCAAATATGCACTCAAACAGGGCAGGAGCGCTGGACCAGATGGGATACCACCAGATGTCCTGAAGAACTGCGACCTGGACGACATCTTGCTGGACATGTGTAATACGGCATTGATGAAAGGCGACAAACCAGAACAGTGGTCACTCTCAAACATTATCCCAGTCCCCAAGTCTGGATCCCTCACGAAGACAGATAACTACCACGGTATCAGCTTGACCTGCATCTTAGCAGTTACACAATCGGATGATCTTGAACAAGATTCACACCACCATTGACCCTAAGCTAAGATTCAATCAGAATGGTTTTCGGCAGAAATGCACAACAGTAATACAAATACTTGCTCTCCATAGGATCATCGAGGAAGTCAAGAAGAACAACCTACCAGCCGTGTTTACTTACATCGATTTTCGCAAAGCTTTTGACTCCGTTCACCGAGGTAAAATGCTGAAGATCCTGAAAGCTTACGGAGTGCCAGACCATCTACTGAGAGCAATAGAGTCCAGCTATACCAAGACCATGGCGAAAGTTGTATCACCAGATGGAGAAACAGCAGTGTTCGAGCTCCTAGCTGGAGTGCTGCAAGGAGACACTCTGGCACCCTACATCTTTATAATCATCCTTGATTACGCTCTGCGTCAAGCTACCAAAGATCATGACAAGCTTGGTTTTGCCATAAAACCAGGACGAACCAAAAAGGTCAGACCAGTTATGCTCACAGATCTCGATTTTGCAGATGACATAGTCCTGCTCTCTGACCAGATGGAGGAAGCACAGCAGCTACTGACAAAAGTGGAAACTGAGTGCAATAAAGTTGGACTTCACCTAAACGCTAAAAAGACAGAGTACATGGTGTATAACTGCGACGAAGGTACTCTCAAGACTGTAAAGACTGATACCATTAAGAAAGTCTTTGACTACAAGTACCTTGGGTCAAGAATGATGAGTTCAGAGAAGGACATAAAGATACAGAAGACACTGGCGTGGAGGGCTATGAACGACATAAAGGAAATCTGGAAGTTGAACTTGACCAGAGGGCTTAAAAAGAGGATTTTCATAGCAGTCATAGAGTCCATTCTCACATACGGATGCGAGACGTGGACACTCACCAAGACTATGTGAAAGTCTCCAGATGCTTGCTATACATGAATGCTCTGGATGGCTTTTAACGTGAGTTGGCAACAGCACATGACGAACGTCAAGCTCTATAATGACCTACCGATACTCACCATTAAAATCGAGGTGAGAAGACTGCAACTAGCGGGGCACTGTCTACGCCACCCCGAGCTACCTGCCAGCCTAGTCATCATATGGGAGCCCAAACATGGGAAGATGAACCCTGGGCACCCTCCCAAGGCTATGGTCAACACACTCCTAGAAGACAGCTGCACAGCTAATGTAGATGAACTGAACACACTGATGAGGGAGAGGGAGAAGTGGAGAGTCTGTCATCGTGCCTGACGCCGGCTCCCTAGGCCTGAGTCGACGTAGTAGTAGTAGCGCTAGTTTGTTCTCTTAGCTGGACGGTTTGCGAAAGAACTGGTGAATTCATCTCCTAAATTATCTAATAAACAACATCACAAACCTGAATTAAACTAGATCTAATCTTCTGCACTCACCTTCCCCACTCCATCCTTGCTACTTTCGAAAGCACAATGCTTGGCTCACTATGTACCAATCCCCTCCTCATCATCAAACTGCAGATAAGGGTGGTTCCTTTGTTCCATTGTGGAATGCTGACCTTTGCCTTACAGAAACTCAGAAGCTCTTGGATGCTTCCTCATACCTTCATTTGGGCTATAACCTCGTGATTGAACACCAAACCACTATCTCCCAGGCCATTACAAATCTCTTCATATCAGGAGATCTTCCCTCCATTGCCTCGAACCTGGTAGTGTCCAACCCCATACTGCTTGCTTTTATCTTTTACCTAAGATCCACTAACAGGACTGCACTGGTAAACACATTATGCTGCCTGCTCTTGCTTCATCTTGAACTTATCTCCTCATAAATAAATTTAACAAATAAACTATTTCTGCAGATGCTGCTTGGCCTACTGAGTTCCTCCAGCAGTTTGCTTTTCACTCCATATTCCAGCATCTGTGATCTCCTGTGCCTCCTCTCTCTACACTAATGTGAATTGCTCACTTGTTTTATTGATGTTGTGAGTTGCAGACTACACCTTCTGGTGCTACTTGGACACGTCTTCAGTGATGAAGCTGGGGTCATAGGGTGTTTCGGGTCTTTAATCATCAGACAACCTCATGATCAGCCCCCGACTTGTGTCCAAGTGGCGCACTAATCCACAGATCCCCCGGCCGGATCCACAGCCACCGCGAGGCCTTTTCAGCAGCTTCCAGAATGTTCCTGGTGGCTCTTCAGCACTGCAGTCCTTTAGCTCCAAGGAGTTTTAGAGTCTGCTGTAATGAATCGCCAACAAATTTTGCTGTGTGCAAATTAGCTAAACCTTTGGCTTCCAGTACTATACTTCAGAAGGGCTTTTAGACATAGACATAGACATAGAATAGTACAGCACGGTACAGGCCCTTCGGCCCACAATGTTGTGCCGACCCTCAAACGCTGCCTCCCATATAAGCCCCCACCTTAAATTCCTCCATATACCTGTCTAGTAGTCTCTTAAATTTCACTAGTGTATCTGCCTCCACCACTGACTCAGGCAGTGCATTCCACGCACCAACCACTCTGAGTAAAAAACCTTCCTCTAATATCCCCCTTGAATTTCCCACCCCTTACCTTAAAGCCATGTCCTCTTGTATTGAGCAGTGGTTCCCTGGGGAAGAGGTGCTGGCTTTCCACTCTATCTATTCCTCCTAATATCTTGTACACCTCCATCATCTCTCCTCTCATCCTCCTCCTCTCCAAAGAGCAAAGCCCTAGCTCCCTTAATCTCTGATCATAATCCATACTCTCTAAACCAGGCAGCATCCTAGTAAATCTTCTCTGTACCCTTTCCAATGCTTCCACATCCTTCCTATAGTGAGGTGGTCAGAACTGGACACAGTACTCCAAGTGTGGCCTAACCAGAGTTTTATAGAGCTGCATCATTACCTCGCGACTCTTAAACTCTATCCTTGATTTATGAAAGCCAACACCCCATAAGCTTTCTTAACTACCCTATCTACCTGTGAGGCAACTTTCAGGGATCTATGGACGTGTAGCTCCAGGTCCCTCTGTTCCTCCACACTACCAAGTATCCTGCCATTTACTTTGTACTCTGCCTTGGAGTTTGTCCTTCCAAACTGTACCACCTCACATTTCTCCAGGTTGAACTCCATCTGCCACTTCTCAGCCCACTTCTGCATCCTATCAATGTACCTCTGCAATCTTCGACAATCCTCTGCACTATCTACAACACCACCAACCTTTGTGTCGTCTGCAAACTTGCCAACCCATCCTTCTACCCCCACATCTAGGCCGTTAATAAAAATCACAAAAAGTAGAGGTCCCAGAACAGATCCTTGTGGGACACCACTAGTCACAACCCTCCAATCCGAATGTTCTCCCTCCACTATGACCTTCTGCAGGCAAGCCAATTCTGAATCCGCCTGGCCAAACTACCCTGGATCCCATGCCTTCTGACTTTCTCAATAAGCTTACCATGTGGAACCTTGTCAAATGCCTTACTAAAATCCATGTAGATCACATGCACTGCACTACCCTCATCTATATTCCTGGTCACCTCCTCAAAGAACTCTATCAGGCTTGTTAGACACAATCTGCCCGTCACAAAGCCATGCTGGCTGTCCCTGATCAGACCATGATTCTCTAAATGCCCATAGATCCTATCTCTAAGAATCTTTTCCAACAGTTTTCCCACCACAGACGTAAGGCTCACTGGTCTATAATTACCCGGACTATCCCTACTACCTTTTTTGAACAAGGGGACAACATTCTCCTCCTTCCAACCCTCCGGTACCATTCCTGTGGACAATAAGGACATAAAGATCCTAATTAGAGGCTCAGCAATCTCTTCCCTCGCCTCGTGGAGCAGCCTGGGGAATATTCCGTCAGGCCCCGGGGAGTTATCCGTCCTAATGTATTTTAACAACTCCAACACCTCCTCTCCCTTAATATCAGCATACTCCAGAACATCAACCTCACTCATATTGTCCTCACCGTCATCAAATTCCCTCTCATTGGTGAATACTGAAGAGAAGTATTCATTGAGGACCTCGCTCACTTCCACAGCCTCCAGGCACATCTTCCCACCTTTATCTCTAATCGGTCCTACCTTCACTCCTGTCATCCTTTTGTTCTTCACATAATTGAAGAATGCCTTGGGGTTTTCCTTTACCCGACTTGCCAAGGCCTTCCCATGCCCCTTTCTTGCTCTTCTCAGCCCCTTCTTAAGCTCCTTTCTTGCTTCCCTATATTCCTCAATAGACCCATCTGATCCTTACTTCCTAAATCTCATGTATGCTGCCTTCTTCCACCTGACTAGATTTTCCACCTCACTTGTCACCCATTGTTCCTTCACCCTACCATTCTTTATCTTCCTCACTGGGACAAATTTATCCATTTATCCCTAACATCCTGCAAGAGATCCCTAAACATCGACCACATGTCCATAGTACATTTCCCTGAAAAACCATTATCCCAATTCACACCCATAAGTTCTAGCCTTATAGCCTCATAATTTGCCTTTCCCCAGTTAAAAATTTTCCTGTCCTCTCTGATTCTATCCTTTTCCATGATGATGTTAAAGGCCAGGGAGCGGCGGTCACTGTCCCCCAGATGCTCACCCACTGAAAGATCTGTGACCTGACCCAATTCGTTACCTAATACTAGATCTAGTATGGCATTCCCCCTAGTCGGCCTGTCAACATACTGTGACAGGAATCTGTCCTGGACACACTTAACAAACTCTGTCCCATCTAAAGCCTTGGAACTAATCAGGTAACAATCAGGGATTAATTAGGGAAGTTAAAGTCACCCATGATAACAACCCTGTTATTTTTGCACCTTTCCAAAATCTGCCTCCCAATCTGCTCCTCTGTATCTCTGCTGCTACCAGGTGGCCTATAGAACACTCCCAATAGAGTAACTGCTCCCTTCCTGTTCCTGACTTCCACCCATACTGACTCAAAAGAGGATCCTGCTACATAAGGAGGAGAAGATGGCGGTGCGGCGTGCGCGGCCATTCCGAATGATATCGATATGTGTTAACTAGGGGCCGTGCACAATCTTGATTTGATGGAGACAGCCGTAAGAAGCATGGAGGAACACCTGGAGAAACTTCTGAAATGCCCTCTTCGCTGCCGCTGCTACTGTGTGATCGAGAATCTCCGGAGGGGAAGGCCCCAAATCCTCGGCTTTGCCTATTGCCTGTTGCCAAGGCCGGGGTCGAAGCACTCGGCAGAGATGGTGCTTGGTGCTCGGTGTCAGAGAGCTGGTCGGAAGCTCGGAGTTTTCGGACGGACTCGGAGTTGGGCTGTGGTCGGCTGCTTCCAGGATGCTGCATCGGCAGGTTTGCAGCGCTGGAGGTTCACCGTCTGCGTAAGATGATGGGACTATCGAGAGACTTCGAGACTTTTTACCATGCCATGGTCTGTTCTTATCAAATTACGGTATTGCTTTGCATTGTTGTAACTATATGTTATAATTATGTGGTTTTTGTCAGTTTTTCAGTCGGTTTGTCATGTGATTCTGCGATATTCTTCTGGAAAAACATTGTATCATTTCTTAATGCATGCATTACTAAATGACAATAAACGAGGACTGCGTGTCCTCATAATCTAATCTAATCTAATTACCCACTCTTTCTGTAGCTGTAATAGTATCCCTGACCAGTAATGCCACCATCCTCCCCTCCCCCACCATTCTTATGAATCACTAGGAGA
The DNA here is from genome assembly GCF_030028105.1 of Mobula birostris. Classification (NCBI taxonomy): domain Eukaryota; kingdom Metazoa; phylum Chordata; class Chondrichthyes; order Myliobatiformes; family Myliobatidae; genus Mobula; species Mobula birostris. The sequence goes on along the minus strand of NC_092392.1, from coordinate 55,792,644 downwards.
CATACAGATGAAAAGAACAAAACAATCTGCATTTCTTGTTCATGCTGAGAAAATGTATGTCACAAAATTTCGTTATATTCATGAATTCAATTTGATCTGGACAAACATTGACACAGAATGGAGGCCATTTGGCCCTTCAGGTCCATGTCAGCTTCTAAGAGAACAATCCAATCAAGCCCATTCCTTTCTCGTTACCTCTTGTAGCCCTACAACCTACTCTCTTTCACAGGGCAATCTACTCCCTTGTTGGGTTGTTTTCTCAAGCTGCGGTTGTTTTCTCTGAAACGTTGGCAGCTAAAGGGACAGCTGATAGCAGTTTATAGAATAATGAGGAACATAGATAGTGCAGACAGTCAGAATCTTTCTCTGAGGGTAACAGTGTGAAATACTTGAGGACATGATTTAAAGTGGGTTTAAAGGAGTGTAGAGGGTCCAATTCAAATCTAGACCCAGGAGCTTACAATGAGGGCAGTAGACAACGAGGATACTGATGCAAAACCTACAGACGAACTGTAGTTTTCCATATTCCTACAAAATGGCATGCTTGTTTAAATTGTACCAACCATTCTCGACTGGCCGCTTCCACTATGCTTGTTGATTTATTTTTAACAGGTAACTGAGTGGCTCAGAGAGTCAGAAGCCAACACCAGACTTTATTAAATCAGCATTAAATGTAAATGTGTATGGCAGCCACTGTCTCCCACAGTTCGGACAGGAGCCAAGTCTGCCCATTGGGAATGTTTCTGGGTTGCTGCATATACACTGTAAGGCACTGTGCTAACTCAGTCCGGTACAGCCACAGTTATAGCAAGAAGCTAATTATTTATAAAACAAGGTTAACTGATAATAGAGCCGGATTCATACAGCCCAGAAACAGGCCCTTTAGCACATTGAGACTGCACTCACAAACAACCATCCACTTGCACTAATCCTCTTTTATTCCGGCCATATCAAGATTCAAGATTGTTGATTGTCATTTGTCAGTACACAAGGATAAAGGAGAATGAAATGATGGTTACTCCAGCACCGAGGTAGCACCAAATAAGACACAGTAAGCATAATGTTGTTATCTTGTGGTGCATTGGGCAGCACATTTGCTGTTTCCATAGAGTTTGTCTATTTTTAATGAGGCCAAGTTGCTAGCTCGACGCTCGACCCAGCATGGATGGAAGGTATGCAAGGAGCTGGCTGGATTCGAACTCGCGTCCATTTGCCTCAAAATCCGGTGCTGATGCCTCTGCACCGCTGACCCGCTACACAATAAGCATAAAGAGCACAATTAATATAAATACATAAGCTTAGCTAATATATTAAGACTGATCTCATTTACATTAAGCGATGCTAGGTACAGGAGTATCTGTACATAAGGTAACTTTGACAGGACTTAATAAATTAGTAGTGGTGGGGGTTGTGGTGGCCTGACGGCATGGGGAAAGTCCTTGCTTTTTGGCTTTTTTGAGTCTGGTGGTCCTGTCGTGGATGCTGTGTAGCCTCTTCCCTGCTGGGAGTCCATGAGCAGGGCTGGTGGGAGGCTTCATGATATTGCTGGCTTTTCTCCGGTACTTTTCTGTATATATGTCCTTGACGGCAGGTAGGTTAGTGCTGGTGATACGATGGTCAGCTTTAGCTACCTGTTGCAAAGCCCTCCTGTTGGCCACAGTGCAGTTTCTGTACCACACACCGATGCAGCATGTTAGGATGATCTCAATTGCACCTTGGTAGAAGGATGTGACTATTGATGTACATAGTCCAGCTCTCTTCAGTCTACTCAGGAAGTTGAGGTGTTGGTGAGCTTTCATGACTGAGGAGAATGTGTTCTGGGACCATGCAAGGTTGTGTGAGAGGTGAACTCCCAGGAATTTGAAAATACTCGCAGTTTCTACTGCACTGCCACTGATATAAAGAGGGATGTGAGTGGTATGGGTTTTCCTGAAATCAATAACCATCTCCTTTGAATTGTTGACACTGAGGAAGAGATCATCATTGTAGTTCACATCACTTACTCACTTGGGCAATTTATATGGTAATTGGTTCACTATTGTCACATTTACTGAGGTGCAGTGAAAAACTTATTCAGCCTGCTCCCCGTTAGATCGTTTCATCACCAAAGACACTCTTAAATTTCTACAGATGTACCGTGGAGGGGAGGCTATGCACAGGATGGAAAGGAGCTGCAGAAAGTTGTGAACTCAGTCAGCTCCATCATGGGCACTAGTCTCTGTAGCATCCGGGGCATCTTCAAGGAGCGGTGCCTCAGAAAGGTGGCATTCATCATTAAGGACCCCCATCGCCCAGGACGTGCCCTCTTCTCATTGCTACCACCAGGAAGGAGGTTCAGAAGCCTGAAGGCACACACTCAGTGATCAGGAGCAGCTTCTTCCCCTCTGCCAGCTGATTCCTAAGTGGACATTGAACCCATGAACACTACCTTACTTTTTAAATATATATTATTTCTGTTTTTTTGCATGACTTTTAATCTAGTCAATATATGTATACTGTAATTGACTTAACTTTTTTTCTTCTTCTTCTTCCATATTATGTATTGCATTGAACTGTTGCTGCTAAGTTAACAAATTTCACGACACATTGCCGATGATAATAAACCTTATTCTGATTCCGAAAATTTTCCATTGATCAGATTCTTATTTGATTGGGTGTCTTCCCCGCAGGTGTTTGAAGGTCTGAAGGCATTCCGAGGGGTGGACAACAAGATTCGGCTTTTCCGACCCATGATGAACATGGACCGGATGCTGAAATCAGCCATTAGAGCTGCTCTTCCTGTGAGTACTGACAAATGGGTGTGTTGCTATTTACCTCTACCAGTTGATTCTTTCAGATTGTAGCAGCACTGAATCATTCTGTGGAATTTCTCTGGTTCCACCATGTCAATTGATATTAGACCTGATTCTGATTTCTGATATCATTGCACTAAGGTAGTGCAAGTGAAAAGCAATAAGGTTCGTCCATCATCATCGATGAAGACCTCGACACCATTAGTACTTTTTACGAGGTCGAGCTGCTAGCTCGATGCTCAACCCAGCACGGATGGAGAGAGTGCTTGGGAGCCGGCCGGATTCGAACTCGGGACCCCTTGCCCCGAAGACCAGCGCTGATGTCACTACGCCACCAGCCGGATGTGATGGTGTCAAGACTAGAGCTTGAGTTGGATTTAAGTGAGGGAGAGTTGGGCAGCGTCAGCCTCACTCTCTCTTCACAAATCTGGATCCAGTGGCAAGACAAGAATCGAGCCTGCTGGAGATGGGACTAGGCGCAGTAGATGACCAGGACATCTTCTGTGTCTTGTCGTGCTCTACGCATTCCACGGCACTTGCAGAGACCGCCTTCTTGACCGTTGGACCTTCCATTGGTCTTGTCCGCTCAATCCGCCGGAGTCTGTCTTCACATGCTGGGATAGACAACTCCCTATCTCACCGAGTGTTTGAGACCCTTCAGCTACCCTCACCTGGTTTAGCCAGCTTGTCAAAGCCGTTGCTCGGGGCGTGGCCGCTATCACATGCAAACAGCTGCGGGGAGCCACAGGTGAGAGCTGAATGCCAGGTGGGGACCAAAGGTGGACAAAACCGCCTTGAAAAGGACGCGACATGTTTCCCCAACAAGGGTGCTACACCTCCCTGACACCCCATACACCACAAAAGTAATAACAGAATGGAGAAGGTGATGTTTCAGTTACAGGGAAAGTGCAGTGCAGGCAGACAATAAGGTGCAAACCTATGATGAGGTAGATTGTGAGGTCAATGGTCCATCTTAGTGTACAGGAGATCTGTTCAACAGTCTTAGACAGAAATATCTATCTAAGAGGTAGATATATCAAGATAGAAACAATCCTTGAACCTGATGACCATTTTACCTTCCACTTGGCACCTCTTTGGGATATGGGAGAGAACTGGAGCTGGTAGTGGGGAGGGAGCTCATGCGGTCACTGAGAGAAAGTACAAGCTTCACAGAGAGTGCATTGGAGGTGGGGATTGAACCCAGATCACTGAAGCTGTGACAAGATCCGGTGTGTATTTGTACAGCCCTATAATACTCATTTCTCCTCATTACTTTCTTTACAGCTCTTGAATGTCTTAGTTATGAGGCAGTGGGATGGTGGAAAGATATTACTCGGAAATAACTAGATGTTCTTTCTGAAAGATTTCTGGATATAAGGTACATAAGTAACTCCTCATACTCATACTGAGCACTGTACCAAGTTTTTGCTGCTATTTTTTCAGAAATTATAATGTGATGCTAACAGTTCTCCTCGAAAAAAAGGCGGTCAATTTACTGTCCATTTCTGTTCTGTGGGTGTCCCAGTTTAGGGTTAAGGACATTGCGAATTTATGAAATTGTGATCACCATTGAGTACAGAGAACACTAATCTCTGAGCAGACCATACAGCAGCAAAAGGCATTACAGGTCGGGCAGGTATGTCATTTCTACATCACGTATGCAAGAGAATTGGGTTCCTCTCTTAGACTCCAACAAACCTCTTACCACTACTCCAGCCTCCAACACCTCACCTTGTTCACTTTGCCAGATGGGGCAGTCTGCAGTCTGTTTGCTTGGTTAGATAACATAGACTCAACATGTCAGGCAGCATCGACACAGGAGAAATGGAGTTAACATTTCATTTGATGTACAGCCAAGGAAAATCTGTGCAGGTTTTTTTAAATTTCCTTGATTCTGATAAATTCTCACTCCCTAGATGCTGCCTGGCCTGCTGAATATTTCTAGCTCTCTCAGTTTTATATTTTAGAATTCCAGCATGTACAGTCTTTTCAAAGTCTAAAGTCAAAGTAAATTTATTATCACCATATACTACCTTGTGATTCATTTTCTTGCAGGAATTTACTGGAGAATAAAGAAATACAATATAGTTTATGAAAAACTATAAACAAAGACTGACAAACAACCAATGTGCAAAAGAAGACAAATTGTGCAAATAAAATAATAATACTGAGAACATTTGTTAAAAGTGAGTCTGTAGATCGTGGAATTAGTTCAGAAATGAGGTGAGTGAAGTCATCCACTATGGTTCAGCAGCCTGATGGTTGTAGGGTAACAGCTATTTCTAAATCTGGTCACATAGATTCAAAGGCTCCTGTACCTCCCACTAATGACAGTAGCCGGAAAAGAGCATGGACTAGACGTTGGAGGCCTTTTATGATGGATGCTGCTTTCAAGTGGCAGTGCTCCAAGTAAATGTTTTGCCTCTGCAGCATGTATTTATTATGAGTGTGATTAAAAGCACTTGCTATTAATTATCTGCGGAACTGCATTACGCCCTTCAACTTCAGTACAGAGCTTTCAGTGGGAAAGTTCTTCCGCTCTGCCTGGTGGCAGTGAGGAACACGGGGGTGTGTTGGAAATGGCTCATTTGCATGCCTTGCCCTTGTGGATGTCTGGTGGCAGGTGGAAAAGTCGGTAGGGACAGGAAGCAGGTTTGTTGTTGTATGGCAGTCTAGTGTTTGGTGTAGGGGCAGTGGTTGTCTGGGAGGAGCGAGCTGTGAGCCAAGATGTTGACCAACACATTTACTCCATTCACAAATACTTGTCGATATATTTTGTGTTCCAATGTTTCTGCTAGAGGCACTGAGGGTTACCAGCAGTTCCAAAGATAACAGTATTTTCAAATTAATTCACATTTACTGATTATATGATGACGTGAAATGAAATAGAGCAATCTATGATCATATCGCAACTTTCATTGCTGAAAGAACATCACAGAGTACTTCACTCTTCAAGTGTGAGCATTACTACAATGTACGTGGAGAATGGATAACGGGTTAGAGCTCAATAATTGGCACTGGAATAAATAACCTATTTAGACGAGGAAGAATTTATTTAGCCAGAAGGTGGTGAACTTGTGAGTTCATTGCCACCCACAGCTGTGGAGGCCAGGTCATTGGGTTTATTTAAAACAGGAGTTGATAGGTTCTTGATTAGTAAGGGTGTTAAAGGTTATGTGGAGAAGACAGGAGAATGAGATTGGGAGGGATGAAAAATCAGCCATGATGGAATGGTGGAGCAGACTCAATGGGTTGAATGGTTTAAATCTGCTCCTATGTCTTATGGTAAACCAAAAAGCTGCAGATATGTCAAGGAGTCCCAGTCCCGAAAGTGTGGACAGCTGAGAGGTAAATCAAATAACTTGAAGCCGGCAACCTGAAACAAATTCAGATAATGCTGGGAGCCTCTCACAAGGTGAAGCAGCCTCTGTAGAAATAACAAACTGAAACATGAAGTGTTTCTTCCCACCCCCTCCCCCCCCCACCTCGCCCACCCCACAGATGCTTACTCGCCAGCTGGATGTTTCCAGAATATTTTTGTTTGTTGTGATATTCAATGTCAGTGTAGTTCATGACATCCAAAACTATGACAAACTTCTATAGATGTGTAGAGGAGAGTATATTGCTTGGCTGCATCACAGCCTGGAAAATCCTACAAAAAGTAGTGGATATGGCCCAGTCCATTACAGGTAAAACCCTCCCTACCCTTGAGCACATCTAAATGAAACACTGTCACAGGAAAGCAGCATCTATCATCCACCATTTTGCTTTTTGTATTAGCACAGTTTGTTCTCTTTTATGCACTGGTTGAGTGCCCAAGTTGGTGCGGTCTTTCATTGAATCTATTTTGCTAATTATTCTATTAGGGATTTATGTGGTCTGCCCAAAAGAAAATTAACCTCAAGTTTGTATATGGTGACATATGTGCATTTTGATAATAAAGTTACTTCGAACTTTAAAATTTGAATTCCTTCTCTGATCCATGGAGTGGGGCTTGAAGCCACAACTTTCTCACACTCAGGAGAGAATATTTCACATGTGATTAAAATTCAAATCTATTAGTCCTGTCTTCCACTTGGATCATTTCCTGATTCATCCTCCTCAATGTGTTTTCTCCTCCCAACCTCAACCTATTGTCTGGTCTTGAAACCAAGGACAACCACCCTCCCACACTTAAGTTACTGCACTTAGATATTTACATACAAGCATTCACACACTTAAGCACTTCATAAACTGAGTCTAGGAGTTAGGACACTATGTAACCGATGTACATAAAGTTGGTAAGATCATACTTGTTTAGCACTGTGGATGGGTGATGGAGAACATCACAGCCCAGGCCTCCGATCCACACTCGAAAGCCTGTGACCAAGATGCATGAGGAGGCACCAGGGCCAGTCATTCACCATTCTCAGTGTTCAAACCTAGAGTTTGGAGTCCATCACTGGCCAGTCTGGGGGTCGAAGCCTGATGGCCGAACACTGCAGACTGGAGGCCGGGGGCTTGTCCAGGAATTGGAGGACTGTCGGTGTGTGTGGTCGGGTGAGAGGGATGGTGGCAGGGAGGAAAGGAGCTTGTCTTGCTGTCATGATTTTGATGCTTGTTGTGTTCTGTGTTGTTCTGCCGAGCCTTGTGAGCCTGCTGTGTTGGTGCTGGAATGCATGGTGGCACTTGCGGTCTGCCCTCAGCACATCTCTGGGCAGCATTGGTTGTTAACACAAACAACACATTTCACTGAATGTTTTGATGTACATGTGGTAAATAAATCTGTATCTAGAGTACTGTGTATAGTTCAGGTCTCCCTGCTATTGAAAGGATGTCATTAAACCGAGGAGGGTGCAGAAAGGACATGGGAGGATGTTAGGATAGTCTGGGACTTTCTCCCCAGCACAAGAGGCTGATGGAGGTTTATAAAATCATGAGGAGCATAAATAAGGTGAATAGCTGAAGTCTTTTCCCTTTAGGACAGTTACGTGGATATGAAAAGGATGTGGCCCATGCACAATTAAATGGGACTAGTTTAGTGGTGACTTGTTCAGTATGGATGAGTTGAGCTGAAGGGCCAGTTTTTGTGATGTACAGCCCTACGACTCCATGGCTCTGTCTAGAGAGGACGGCTGAAAGATTTGACCCCCAACATCATTCCAGGATATACACACTGACTAGGTCTCAATCAATCTCCACTGAGCTTTTGCCCTAGAGAGTACTGATGCTCTGTGTCATCTCATCAACTGTCAAAGGCTGGGAAAGACCTTCTTAAATGCTGGATGTCATTGAGAGAGGAAAATAATTAAAAGTATTCCAGTATACTTCACCATCATTGTTTAAACTGAAACAATTATAAAGTAATTAAAACTAGAAAAAAAAGCTAAAACTTTGAAATCTGTCAATTTAACAGGGTTGAAAATCAAAACATGAACTAAAATAAAAATTGCGAACACGACTATAATGCCTTACTAAGAAAGCTCACAGCACTGCGACAAAGCGATCAGTGCAATGCTTTACAGCGTTGGTGATCAATGTTCAATTTCTGCTGCTGTCCTGTGACCGTGTGGGTGCTCCGCTTTCCTTCCACATTCCGAAGATGTACAGGTGAGGGTTGCGGCTAATAAGTTGTGGGCATGCTATGTTGGCGCTCAAAGCATGGCCACTCTTGTGGGCTGCCCCCAGCATATCCTTGGACTGTTCTGGTCATTGATGTAAATAATGCATCTCACTGTATGTTACATGTGACAAACAAAGCTAATCTTTATCTTTTCTTTCTCTGTATAAAAAAATCACATTATAAAAGCAATTATATAAAAGAGAAAAGACAGTTAGGAGCTAGAAAGTTTCAGACTTGCAATAAACAAATTTATTTTTCCAGCAGGATTTTCAAAAATAAAGGCTTTTTAGTTGCTCTAAGTTTATTCTAACAGCAAGCTAAAATTACTAAAGGGTGTATGTTTCTTATTCTACTTGTCAATTTCCAAAGTATCCCTATAAGTGGTTTGCTAGTTCGCATTGTGGAACCACGTATTATAGCAGAACTAGCTGTATTGGGACTGCTGAAAGTTTCCGGATCTGACAGAGTCCTCTCTCCACAGACGCTGCCTGACTTGCTGAACATTTCCAGCAATATTTCTGCTATTAGTTGAAATAAATGGGCTTGCCCTTTTAACCCTATCCCTCCCTGGTGCAGAGCTGACAGCCAGATGTGAAGCACATTGGGACCCATCCTTCAAGGAATCTTTGATCTAACACTGAGTTCAGTGAAGACCCTATGAGTGGGACAGACATGCAGGGCTGTTATCTGATCTTCAGGATATTTGAACAAGACTTCCCAGAGCAGAGAAGGTCAGAGAACGTCAGAATTGCTATCTGTTGGTCAGTATGACCCAGCCCAATTAGTGTTAAAAATTATTATTTGAGTGCAAGAATGAGCCACTCCATAAACTACATAAGAGCAGGTTGCTGTTATGATTAAAGATAAAAATTAGAGGACAAAAACAGCATTGACATTTGCCATTCCTCATGAAGGAAAGGGCAGATGAAGATTTTTAAATAACCCTTTGACCAGAGCTTGCCTTTCATAATGCTTTCCAAAGTGATTGGAGACTCCTTTTTCAAGTAGAGTTAGACGTTGGGGAGCTGCATCTTGACAACTTGAAAGAAGATTTATCTTGACATAAAAGTGCTGAAGGTTGCCTCAGATGCACTTTGTTGCTTGACTTTGTTTAAAATCTCCAATGTTTGTCCAGTCTTTGAAGAGTATCAGGATGAAAGTTTTTTTTTGTACAAATTGCCAAGAGACATTCCATTGCGCCTTAACTATGGGATTGGAGTAAGATTGTGGATCCCTTTCTGATTTTAATGGTGATGTTGATGTTCTTGCAGAGATCAGAAGAATGTAAATAATTGGAACAGTTGCACTGATCAATTATTGACATCCATCTGATCTTCATGAAGTCCCGTTGGAAACCAGCTGCCTCTTAAATTCAGTGGAGATACTCAGTGATGTTGCCAAGTGGAAGCAATCTGTTCCATTTCAATGACAAATCTATTGCATCATTAATATGCCACCTTGATCTGGTTCTTTAATACACAATGTTGATTTACAGAACCTTGAATCTGGGCCGATTGCTTTGTGTCCATTAAATAACCAATCTCCTGAGTCTCAAATCTCAACAATCCTGAGGCTTTACTGTATTCAAATTGGCTACATTTCCTATATTAAACATCAACAACAATAATATATTCAGAATGTATTAAAGCAGCTCAAGACACTGCACAGGAGTGTTGTCAATCACCATTTGCCACTGAGTCACTTATAAGGATAGATAAGCAGAAGGCTGGTCAAGGAAATGGTTATAAATAGCTGTCAATGAGAAAGAGGAGCAGATCTAGCAAGATGAGATTTCAGAGCTTAGATCCTTGAAGAATCAATGATGGAACAACGGAAATAAGGATGTTCAAGAAGGAAGAGAGTAAATATCTCAAAGGTTCTTTAAGAATGGGGGAGGTTACAGAGATAAACATCAAGATTTGAGAAATGGTGGAGCTTACAAACCATTTTGAGAAGGTTAAAAACTTGAGTGGCTGTATATGTAGGAGAGTAAATATCTGTGTGTAAGTGAGCAGGTGTTAGTGTGGTTTGGGGTGTCGGCAGCAGGGGTGTGGATGTGCTCTGTTTGGTATACGATGGCCAGATGTGGCAGTGACACTACTGCAGAAGTACGTGCTTGGCTGTGAGGTGCTTTCTGCTCTTTTGAAGTTGAAAAAGACATTCACACCATCCAGGTCATGCTCTCTTCTCACTACTACCATTGAATATAAGGTACAGGAGACTTAAGTCCCACACCACCAGGTTCAGAGACGGTTATTACCCTGCAACCATCAGGCTCCAGAACCTGTGTGGATAACTTCACTCAGCTCAACTCTGAACTGATTCCACAATCTACAGACTCACTGTCAAGGAGTCTACAGTTCACGTTTCAGTATTATTTATTTCTTTCATTTGCACAATTTGCCTTCTTTTGAAAATAGGTTGTCAGTCTTTCTTTATGTATAGTTCTTCATAAATTCTATTGTATTTCTTTATTTTTCTGTAAGTGCCTGCATGGAAGTGAATCTCAGGTCACTATATGGTGACACATACATACGTTGATAATAAATTTACTTTGACTTCAACTTTGAAATTTCTTCTTTTGTTTTCTAATGCTTGAACAAATCCTAATTCTCCATCCACCTTTGAGGATGGGGACCTCCAACTGATTTGGACCTGCAAGTATCACGAGAGTTATAACTTTCTTTGACCACCACAGGAAAGAAAGTGTAATGCTATTACTCAAGATGACGATGTTCTTATATTTTGTAAGTGTGCAAAATGGGAGTTAAATCATTCCATTCAGCTGGGAATTGTTGAATTGGGTGTAGAAATTGTTATTTTTCTTAGAACATAGAACAGTACAGCATAGTACAGCCCTTCGGCCCACAATGTGCCAACCCTTAAACCCTGCCTCCCATATAACCCCCTACCTTAAATTCCTCCATATACCTGTCCAGTAGTCTCTTAAATTTCACTAGTGTATCTGCCTCCACCACTGACTCAGGCAGTGCATTCCATGCACCAACCACTCTCTGAGTAAAAAACTCTAATATCCCCCTTGAATTTCCCACCCTTTACCTTAAAGCCATGTCCTCTTGTATTGAGCAGTGGTGCCCTCGGGAAGAGGCGCTGGCTATCCACTCTATCTATTCCACTTAATATCTTGTAGTTTAACTTTGCTATGCTTGTTTGTATTGGTATATAATCACCTATGTACTGTACATGTAATCGTTTAGTGAATTTTCTAGTGATTATGGTACAGTTGCTTCTCTATTTTTCTAGAAATTACCCAGCTTTCAGTAGCAAGTGTCACGCTGAATGAATCTGGTTATTTTATAGGTCAGTTCTTTCCACTGGAATTTTTGTCTATCTCTAGTGAGAGTATGAAAAGACCACAGTTACTTTTTTTCTTTTGTCTTTCCTTTCTTCTCTAGGCTCTCTCTCTTGTTCATTTTCTGCTCTTGTAATACTGAATAAAAAGATCCTAACCAGTAAGTTTTATACCTCATTCTTGACTTCCAAAGAATCATCAGATGGCAAAACCATCAGGATCCAGGTTCCCAACTGTCTGTGGGCCCCTTCAGTTTCTGGTGAGGCTCCATGCCATAAAGAAGTTTGGGAACCCCTGAACCATCCCTCAGTTTACAAACCTCGTCAAGTGACTGAATGCCCTGATGACACACGCTATTGTTGTAATTTCTCAAGGAAGTGCTCAGAGGTTCCTTGAGAAATGCAACACCCACCCCCACAGGTTCGCAGTGGAGAAAGAGCCCTCTGGGTGATGTTAAGTGTGGTAGGAGCGGACCACCTCATCAGCTACTCCCTTGCTCACCCATTCAGTTTTGGCCGCCTGAGAATCTACCAGACCAGAGTGAAAACAAGTCATCCTCAATCCTGAGGGACCATGTAAGAAGTATAAAAACATATCCAGAATTAAATGTACAAATAGCGTCAGATTAAAACACACAGCACTTTGAAAAAAAGGTGAGTTTATTTTAAACAGCAGCTGACTGACGTGACTGTCGATTGCATTATTTATAGAAAGTTATTCTGATGAGCTCATTCTCTCGGCTCAGTCATAATTGGGTCTTAATGCACTGAACAATTGTGTGATGATGAATACCCAGACCAGCAAAAGAAAATGCTTGTCATTCTACAGTGCAGGGATATGTGTGGAATATGTAACATTAATGAGCAATGTTTGCCCGCTTGCACTCATATAGACAAGTGTGGCACAAACCGTTCAAAGTGAAGTGCATTGTTACATCCAACAAGTACAGGCCCAATGAAAAACTTAGCAGCATCACAGGCACATAGAATGAGATAAGCAGCGTTTAGAAGGAAAACAAAAATTGAACTTAAATCATACATAATTCTTACAAGAGAAAAGCACAATTAGAATTTAAAAAAACAATTAGAACAAGAAAAACACAAGAAGTCAATTCTAGTGAAAATGGTCGAAGTGCTGCTATACTGACCTGGTGATTAGGGTTGTGCAGCTCGGTTTAAGAACTGGATGGCTGAAAGGACTGACCCTCAACTTGGTGGTGTGAGAAGATGGCATGGCCCAGATGATGGGATTGTTGGTGACAGATGTTGCTTTCTAAAGTGCAGTACCCCCTGTAGATAAGTGGGGAGAAATATGCATGTGATGTATAGGGGTACTCTCTGCAGCTTCTTAGGCTTTTCATATCTAAATAAACTTTATTCACAATAAAAAGGATACTTAGCTTGCAACACCTTTTCAGTTTTGCATATACAATGTGTTAAGTAATGCTGTATTACATTTCTTAAAACCAATAGAACTGTTGCCACTCATGTGGCCCCTGGGGGGGAGGTGGCGTGGGGGTTCACTACTACAGTAACTGAGGGGCTTTCTCACCCAACCAGGCTTCTTCCTGTTCAGTAGCAGAGGAACTGTAGGTAATGTAGAAAGAATGAATACAATACAATATTCTATCTTTTATAATTGTATATACCATAATGTTCTTACATATGTATCAGAATCAGGTTTATATCATTGACAAGTGTTGTGAAATTTGTTGTTTTGTGGCAGCAGTACAATGTAATATACAAAATATACTATAGGTTGCAATAATAAAAATATATTAATATTATATATAAATATAATATAAAGATACATAAAATAAATTAGTTAAAAAAGAGCAAAAATAGTGAGGTAGTGTTCATGGGTTCATTGACCATTGAGAAATCTGATGGCAGAAGGGAAGAAGCTGTTCCTAATATGTTGAGTGTGCGCCTTCACGCTCCTGTACCTACCCCGCTGGTAGTGATAAGAAGGGGCGTTTTCTGGGTTGTGGGGGTATTTAATGATGTGCAGTATGCTGTCTTTTTGAAGTGTCACCTTTTGAGAAGGAACTGGCTGAGCTTACAAACCTCTGCAGCCTTTTCCAATCCCGTATATATTTCATGGGGGGGGGGAGGTGGGGTAATGGCTTCCAGTATGTAGCTGCAGCCAGCCTTTACATCAGGGGATTGGAAATGGACCAGGTCTGTAGGAATGTGATGTACATCGAGAGAAAGAGGGAAAAATGTACCCAACATGGCCATCAATCCAATGGCTACATCTGTTCCAACTTGTGTATAGACGCTGGGTGAGTAAACTCCCAGAGGTTGAAGGATGCTCTGGCATTTGATGCAGCAGCCACCAGCACCTGGGAGGGTGGGTTACCTGTTAGGGCCTTTCTGCTCTTGTACTTATGACCTTATGCAGCTCTTGACCTGAAATGCCAGCAATTCCTTGGACTTACAGATGCCTGACACACTCAGTTCCTCTGAAAGTTTTTCTTTTAACTCTTCAATTTGATCTATTGTTCATGAAATATAAATGAAACAAGTATGCTGGACACAAGGAAATAGGAGAGTAGGCCACTCAACCCCTCAAGCCTGCCCCACCCATTTACTGTGATCATAACCAGATTTCCATAGCCCTCAATCCCATAATACCCGCGGAAATACATTTGTCTTCACTTTATGATCACCTGTGATCGAGTCTCTACAACTCTCTGGGGTGAAATCCAAAGGCTCACTCTACTCTGCAAGAGAAAATTTTGATATGCATCAGAATCGGCGTCTGGTTTACTAAGCCTGACATGTGTTGTGAAATTTGTTGTTCTGTAGTAGCAAGACATGGAAAATTACTGTAAGAAATTACTTATTGGTATTACTTACAATAACAATTACTTCGTTCAATTGTTTATAATTAAAATACTGGAGAAAATATCTCAATATCTGCCATGTCGCGGTCAAACAGAAAACAACTCAGGAACATGACCTTCAGCCCAATTCGTCCATGGTGACCACAATGCCCATCAAAGTCAGGTCCCATCTGCCCACGACTGGCACATGTCCTTCTATCCGGGTAACCATCCAAGTTTCTTTTAAATGTTGTTAATGTATCTGCCTCGACCCATGTCTCTGGCAACTCATTCCATATGCATACCATGCTCTGCACAAAAAAGTTGCTCCTCAAGTCCCCTTTAAAGGGTGGCAGAGTAGTAGAGAGGTGATTGATAAGTCTGTGGCCTAAGGTAGAAGGAGTCAATTTTAGAAAACTTAACACATTTATTTTTCAACATAGCCCCCTCCTACATGTACACACTTAGTCCAGCGGTCGTGGAGCATACGGATCCCTTCTTTGTAGAAGTGGTCCACAGCAGGGGTGATTGATAAGTTTGTGGCCTAAGGTGGAAGGACATGAGTTACTAACTTCAAACTTTCTCAATTATCACTCAGAGTTGAACTGCATGTGCACGTAACAAGAGCGTCGTGTACCACCACGTGGTCCACAGCAGCGGTGATTGATAAGTTCGTAGCCTAAGGTAGAAGGAGATGAGTTATACAGCTCTCGTTACATGCATGTGCAGTTCAACTCTTTGAGTGAAAATGCATTAAGTTTGAAGTTATTAGTTCATCTCCTTTTACCTTGGGCCACGAACTTATTAATCACCCCTGCTGTGGACCACTTTCTGGAGGTCCAGGACGCCGACTTCTACAAAGGGATCCGTATTCTCCACAGCCACTGGACTAAGTGTGTAAATGTAGGAAAAATAAATGTGCAAGGTTTTCTAAAATTGACTCATTCTACCTTAAGCCACGAACTTATCAATCACCCCTTGTATATGGGTTAATAGGGGTTAATAAGTTTTGAAGTTTCAATGAACTGGTGACAAATAAAGCTTATCTTTAATTTGCAAAAAATATCTTTCCTCTCTCACATTAAACTAATACCCTCTAAAATTTATTCCTCCTTATATGCACCCCCAGCAAATGAAGTGCTGCCTTTTCTACTGCAAATACAGTAGTGACATGTGGGTGTACTGTATATTAATTTTTATCATAAAAATATATTTTTTGCAGATAAAATCTTGTTTCTCTGTAGGAAGGTTATGTTACACAGGTGGCAATGCACACAATTGAATCAGAATCCAATCAGAATGAGGTTTATTATCACCGGCATGTGTCGTGAAATTTGTTAATTTAGCAGCAGCAGTTCAATGCAATATATAATATAGAAGAAAAAAAACAAACAAATAAATAAATTACAGTTTATGTATATTGAATAGATTGAAAATCGTGCAAAGACAGAAATAATATATATTTTTAAAATGAGGTAGTGTTCACGGGTTCAATGTCCATTTAGGAATCGGATGGCAGGGGGGTAAAAGCTGTTGCTGAATCACTGCGTGTGTGCCTTCAGGCTTCTGTACCTTCTACCTGCTGGTAACAATGAGAAAAGCACATGCCCTGGATGTTGGGGTCCTTAACAATGGACACTGCCTTTCTGAGACAACACTCCTTGAAGATATCCTGGGTACTTTGTAGGCTAGTACCCAAGATGGAGCCGACAAAATTTACAACCTTCTGCAGCTTCATTCGGTCCTGTGCAGTAGCCTCCCCATACCAGACAGTGATGCAGCCTGTCAGAATGCTCTCCATGGTACATCTATAGAAGTTTTTGACTATGTTTGTTGACATACCAAATCTCTTCAAACTGCTAATGAAGTATAGCCTTCTTTATAGCTGCATCAATATGTTGGGACCAGGTTAGATCCTCCGAGATCTTGACACCCAGGAACTTGAAGCTGCTCACTCTCTCCACTTCTGATCCCTCTAAGAGGATGAGTATGTGTACCTTCATCTTACCCTTCCTGAAGTCCATAATCAGCTCTTTGGTTTTACTAACATTGAGTGCAAGATTGTTGCTGTGACCTCACTCCACTAGTTGGCATATCTTGCTTCTGTACGCCCCCTTGTCTCCATCTGAGATTCTACTAACAATGATTGTATCATCAACAAATTTATAGATGGTATTTGAGCTATGCCTAGCCACACAGTCATAGGTATAGACAGAGTAGAGCAGTGGGCTAAGCACACACCCCTGAGGTGCACCAGTGTTGATCGTCAGCGAGGAGGAGATATTATCACCAATCCACCCAGATTGTAGTCTTCCAGTTAGAAAGTCGAGGATCCAATTGCAGAGGGAGGTACAGAGGCCCAGGTTCTGTAACTTATCAATCAGGGTTGTGGAAATGATGGTGTTAAATGCTGAGCTATAGTCGATGAACAGCATCCTGACATAAGTGTTTGTATTGTCCAAGTGATCTAAAGCCGTGTGGAGAGCCATTGAGATTGCATCTGCCGTTGACCTATTGTGGTGATAGGCAAATTGCAATGGGTCCAGGTCCTTGCTGAGGCAAGGGTGCAGTCTAGTCATGACTAACCTGTCAAAGCATTTCATCATTGTAGATGTGAGTGCTACTGGGTGATAGTCATTAAGGCAGCCCACATTATTCCTCTTGGGCACTGGTATAATTGTTGCTTTTTTGAAGCGTGGGAACTTCCACCCATAGCAATGAGAAGTTGAAAATGTCCTTGAATAGTCCGCCAATTAGTTGGCACAAGTTTTCAGAGCCTTGCTAGGTACTCCATCGGGTTTTAAATATTTTCACATCATTTACTAATGACAGAAACAGAAAGTCCTCGAATTTTTCCAGGGTGTTCCAAGCTCCAGTGTCACCAAGGAGAGAACAAAACCAGGGACTGTAAATATACATGAATTATTCACTAATCTGGTAAGGAATTTAAGGGCTGTGTGCTCAGCACTCTGCTGCACATATCTTTTTAGTATCTCTTTTTTTTCCCTTTCAACGTTCTTTTGAAGACCCTGACCTGGAGTTACACTCAGACTTCGGTTCTTTGTGAGAATGGGTCCCGCTCTCGGGGCCTCACGACTGGCCGCTTTTCAATATGCCAAGGACGCGGCCTGGAAGACTAGCATACCTTCAAGATGCCAGTTTTTCGTGGCTCTGGAAGGGTGCTGAAACAAGTCTGGTGCCACCGCTAATGACTGATGCGTTGCGGGAGAACACAGAAGATCAATAGCAGTGGGCTTGCTGTTGGCAGTGTGCCCAGTGGCACAGAGCTCGGAAAAAGAGACGTAACAGACTTCTATCACCATAAGTCAGTTGGTTGTTTTGTTATGTCTCCCCTCTCGCTGTAAAACGGGGACACTTCTTTTTCCCTTATTAGAGAGAGAGCCTATGACATGTCGAATTACCGGGTGAACGAGTAGCCTTTGGGGTACTGCAAGTCTGTGTCTTTAGGAGCACCATTGAGATTGCCCTGACCAGCTGCCTCTCTCTCTAGTATGAGATTTGCAAGACCTCTGACTGGAAGACCCGATAAAAGATTATGAGGACTACTAAGAGGATCATCGGTGTCTCTCTTCCAACCATCGGAAATATTTATCAGGAACAGGTCTCTTTGCATTGCTAATGATCCCTCCTATCCATCCAACAATCTCCTTGACCCCCTACCATTAGGAAGGAGGTACCGTAGCATTAGGACAAGGACTGTTGGATGGGAAACAGCTTCTTCCCCCAGGCTGTGGGACTGCTGGGCTCTCTGCCACCACCCAGATCTCATCACGTACAAAGTGCCAGTAGTGTTATAGTGTTTCCTTTTTAAATTGTGTCATAAATTACCTTACTATTTGTTAATTTATTTGAGGTTATATTACTTTATATGTTGTGTGTGAGTTATAGCATATGTACTGGGCTGTGCACCTTCATCCGGAGGAGCATTGTCTTGTTTGGCAGTATACATGTACATGGTTATATATGGACGAATAAAAGTAACAATGAGCTTAAATTTCAACTTCACAGGAGAGTGTGAAATGCACTTCCACAAAGAATGGCTGGGCTGTAAGCACAGGTACATTTAAAGGTCAGGGAGAAGGTAGCTGAGGAATTTATAGAGAGGGTAACGTGCAATGGACAGAGGCTTGTGCAGGTTAGAGACAGCGTGTGTATCAATAAATTGTAAATTGTGAATTCTCTGTATTGTAAGCTCTATTTTATAATTATACAAGTGTTCCAAAACTATGTATGACAAATAAAAATGAACATATGAAGTCTCACTCAGAGAGATCCATTTGTATCAGAGGGCCAGATACCAATCCCTCTGTTGCTGCTCAGCACTGAAAACTAGCTGCATGTTTTCCCGATGACCGGGATACAGAGTGGGACAAGGTAGCTTTAGACCAGTGGCATTTTCACCGCTGACAAGCTCAGCAGGGTGGCGTCAAGACTGACTGTTATGCTTGTGGTACTGGAAAGCCGGGTGGCCATGAATAACACATATGAGAGACTGAGAGATGAGGAACAATGTGCCGCTGTTTATTTTACTAACCAGAATGCCCTCTCACATTACGTTCTGTACATAACATGCAGGGAAGCTCCACAGGAACCAATAAGGGTCAAAATATACATGAATATATAACATATATTCCTCTCCCTCTCCCCTGATTTTAAAGGTTTCACCCTCTTCCCATACACAGACCAGCTGCTGAACTATTAACATTCAATGGAGTAATCATTAAATTCAACCAATAACAATTTTTTTTCTAAACTAGGGAAAGAGGGTAGACTGCCTGTATTCCCAGGCATGACCCTGGGGATTATTCTGTCCCATATGCTGAGAGTTAGTCACTAAACTAGAGATTCAATCTGCCTGGAGGCCGCCCCTTCCTGTGAGGATACTAACAACCTGGGGATGACATCAAAGTCATTTTATCTCTTGCTGGAGCATGTATACATCTTGGTTTGTCAGTAGAAGGCACCTCAGAAAGGACAGGTGATGGGGGGATGAATGGCCTTGCTGATTAAGGACTGGTGGGTGATGATTTTGACTGCAGATCAAAGGGCCTTGATGTTATTATACGCCCACTTCCAATTCTCCGCTGGCAACACAACCCACAAATATCTTCATTTTCTTTATTTTCTAATGGGCTTCCAGATCATTGACAATTGGAGATACTGGTCACATGACAGCCACCACCAATACTTGGGAACTGACGACTGAGTACAACATCAAGTTCTTCTTCCTTTATTCTCTCTCATGGATCTGAAATTCTTCATTTGAGAACTGCTCTCTACAAATCAGATGTGTAGTCATTGTTAGTTCCATCCAGTGGCAACTCCTGCCAGAACTGTGAGGCAAGGATGCATGTCACTTTTCAGGCTCCCAGATGACTTCGTCGTCATATTTTTCTAAAAGGCATGCTGATCTCTGTTTTGTATTTGGGTACTCCAGCAGCTTTTCCTTGGAATATCTATATGGTTTCTTCATGCCACACATTTTTATTGTGTCACTTAATTCATTTTTTAACATTAATTCATTCTTTTTGATTCATGCCACCACCAAGGCCCAGTAGCAGCTTTCACTCCACTATGAACCCAAGATTAACAACCTGCTTACCAATGATTCCCTTCATACTGCCCAGTTCTCTGTTGAGTACTTCTGCGTCTTTCTTCAATACCTATTGTAGACTAGTGCTCCCAAGTGCACTTCGTGCCGATTGAGTTTGAGCTGCTCCAACCACGAGCGACCCAGAAGTGCTGGATAACTATCTTTAACAATGTACATTGGAACTTTCTTTCTGTTCATTAGCCTCCACTGTAACATGCACTGCTCCTCTCACTGGAACAACCTCACCAGCGTAAGTGAGGTTAGTCTTTGAAGTCAGCCTTGCTCTTTCTGGGGTGAGATGTTGCAATTTCTCTTTGTAAACTGTCTCTGACACCAGTGACCCTGCAGTACCCGTGTCCATCTACACCCCCTCACTGTAGCCCCATCCAACCATAGGCTCACCCAATAGCTGCCTTTGTATCCCAAAACATAAAACATTCAAAGCTTCTTCAACCACAGAGTGAGAGTCACTCAGTCTGTCCTCAATATGCTCTATCTTGTTCACATGTTTGTTTTTGTTTTTACAAGTCATCTTTTTTATTACAGTGTTTTTGGTTGACAGTGTCTTTTTACTTTTGTAGATGTTCCATATGTCCCTTTTTGCCACAGCTTTGGCACAGCTAAATCCTTTACCAGCAATTTTTTGTAGAATGCGCAGTTTTGCCATAAAACTAACATTGATTGCCAATTGGTCTCTTATTCTTAAAGTCAGTAGAAACTTTATAAACTTGGGAAGGTGCATGTAATAGCTGTGCTTCTTTAGCTGCCATCTCTATAGATTTTCTAATCTCAGTTGCCTTTTGTAATGTTAGTCTCTGCAAGGAAACATTTTTGAATTGCCTCTCTACACAGACCACATACATATTAGGTTACATGTCATTCAGCAACCACCTAAAATCGGTGTTCAGACAATTGCTTCAGCATCACCACAAACAATGAAATAGACTCACTTTCCTCTTGATTCCTCTTATGAAATTTAAACCTCTAAGCAATAATCAAAGGTTTAGGTGATTCCTTCAAGACTTTCACTATGCCCTCACAGGGCTTAGTGCCAGGCTTAGCAGGTTGCATTAGACTGTGTAATAAATTAAATGATTTTTCTCCCATCACAGTCAGGAAATTTGTTAGCATGCCTTGGGATTCTCTCTAATCCTATTTGCCAAGGACTTTTCAAGACCCCTCCTGGCTTTGCTAATTTCCTTCCTAAGTACTTTTCTGGCTTCTTCAGAATCATCAAAGACTCTAACTCTAGCTTCCTAATCTTTATGTACCTTTCCTTTTACTTCTTGACTAAATTCATCACCTCCCTTGCCATCCTTGTCTTTTCTTCTTACTGGAACATACCTGTCCTGTACATTGTGCAGCTGCACTTTAAACACCCTCCACATGTCAGAAATGGACTTTCCAAAAGGTAGCTGTTCTCAATTAACTCTCCCTAGTTCCTGACCTAATGCTCTCATAATTTGCCCTGCTCCAATTTAATACTCTCCTGCAGGGTTCATATTTGTCATCAGTAACTTCCTTAAAACTTAAGGAGTTTTGGTCACTGTTGCCTAAAAACTCACCCATTGAAAGGTCAGGCACCTGGCCAAGCACATTGCCCAACACCAGGTCAATACAGCCCGTCCTCTTGTTGCACTATCTATGTAGTACAAAGCTTGGTGGTCTTTCACTGGAACTAACCACAGTATAAGCTGTCACCTTAAGGAAAGGTGACCAATAATTAACGTTTAGAATAGTCTGTGCTGGAGGAGAATGCTTTATTGAAATTCTCAAGTCAGGTCAATAAATTCTCATGAAATGAAACAACCTTAATGGTTAGGAAATAGAATAGGAAGTAGTGTGTCATTCAGTGGATGGTAGGATTTGACTTTCAGCATCCAGGAGATTCCCTCTTTCTCTTACTACCATTGGGAGGATGTACAGGAGCCTGAAGACATACACTTAATGCCTTAGGACCAACTTCTTCCCCTCTGCAATCAGATTTCTGAACAATCCATAAGCCCACAAACACTACCTCACTATTTGTCTTTTGCATTATTTATTTTTGTAATTTATAGTAATTTTACATCTTGGACTGTACTGCTACCACAAAATAACATATTTCATGACATATCTTTGTGCTAGTAAGCCTAATTCTGCTTATGACCAGGAGGATCATGTGATATTTAAAGAGGTTCATGGATAGGAATGTTTAGAGGGATATGGGCCAAATGCAAACAAATGGGATTAGCAAAGATTGACAAATTCACCCAAAGGGTATGTTTCCATACTGTATGAATTTATGACTATGTGCAAGTTTAATAATCAGACCATTTGGTCCATTCAGTCTGTGGTGACCATCAAGCACCAATTTGCACCAAATCCGGTTTTATTCTCCTCAATTCTGATCAACTCCCCAGACTCTACTTCTCACCTACAACACTGGGGGCGATTTGCAGTGGCCAAGTAATCCACCAAGCCATAGATTTCTGCAATGTGAGGAAACCAGGGCACCTACAGGAAACCCACATGATCACAAGCAGAACATGCAAGCTCCATATAGACAGCATTACATGTCAAGCCCATGTCGCTGGGACAGTGGGGCTTCCAGAACTGATAGACATTCCATAAGTCTACAAAATGTTGTGATATTTTTTTTAAAATGAGAAAACGAAAGTACCCATTGGTGTTCCTGAGCCCAGCCAGAAATCTGAGTTAAGACGCAAGAGACTGTAAATGCCGGAACATGGAGGAACTCATCGAATCAAGCAGCATCTATGGGGGGAGGAGGGACGAAGGATCTACAATCTAACCCACCTTCATTTCCAATGCATATATTAGTTAAATTGGATTTTACCCATCTGTCCTTTAGTATTGAGGGGCCCCCTCCATTAGCCACACTGAACGAAATGTTCTGACATTGAGCTATCTTTCACAATTGTTACAAGCATGCTGTTTAAAAATGCTGCAACTTTGTATTCAATAATTTTGATTCATTTAGATGATTCTGACTGAAGGGTTTGGCCTGTATCCCCCAAACCTTTCCTACCCATCTGTCTGTCCAAATGTCTTTTTAATATTGGTGTCACTAGATCTGACCAAGTTCAAATTTATGATCATCTGACTGTAGGTATATACAATGAAGCAAAAAAAAAGTTCCTCTGAACCACAGTGCACCCACAAAACATACATCATACACAGCACATAAAACAAAATATTACCACAAATAAGTTAATAAAATATGCATGTGGTGCGCAGCATAGGTAAACAGTAAACAATAAATAGCTCGCTGTCCTAGTGACAAGACTTCAGTGATGGCAGGGAATTTATTCATTAGTCTCACAGCCTGAGAGAAGAAGCTGTTACCCAGTCTGGCAGTCCTAGTCCTAGTGCTCCTGTACCTCCTTCCAGATGGTAAATAGGTTGTGGGATGGGCGGTAGCAACACAGACAAAATGCTGGAGGAACTCAGCAGGCCAGGCAGCATCTATGGAAAAAAGTACAGTCGACCTTTCGGGCTGAGACCCTTCAGCAAGACTGGTTGTGTGGGATGAATGGTAGTGATCCTCAACAGTGCCTCGGATCCTTCATAAAGAATGCTCCGGGTAAATTTCACAAATGGGGGAGGGAGGCCCTGATGATGGCTTGTACTGTCCTCTGTAGGATTTTGCAGTCCAGTGCCTTGCAGCTTCCATCCCACACAATGGTGCAGCCAGACAGGACTGTTCTGATGGTGCTCATGTAGAAAATTGTGTGAAGCTTCTTGCATGCCTCAATATCGTCAGAAAATGTAGATGCTACCATGCCTTCTGACTAATAAGGAGGTGTTGTGTTTCCAGGTCAGATCGTCCATCACGTACATAACAAGGAATTTTGTGCACTTCTTTCTCTCCACAACAGAGCTGTTGTGCAACGGAGAGTGGTTAACCTGTCCCTTCCTGAAGTCCACAATCATCTCTTTCTTTTCTTGTCCATGTTGAGACTCAGGCTGTTGTTCTCACACCATTTGACAAGCCTCTCTACCTCCTCTCTGTATGCTAACTCACCATTGTTGACGATGAGGCCAACCACTGTTGCATCGTCAACAAACTTGATAATGCAGTTTGAGCTGGATCTGGCAGTGCAGTCGAGAGTCAGCAGTGTGAGCAGCAGGGAGCTGAGCACACAACCCTGGGAGCCACCAGAGCTCAGCGTGATGGAGCTTGCCAACTCGGACTGACCAAGGTCTGACTGGCTGGGACTATTCCAATGTCCACCAGTTTGTCCTTGGTAGAAGGGCATTCAGCCCAAGAAGTCAGTGCTAGCTCTCAAACATTTGCATTCATTAGAAAATAAGAACATAGGAAGAGGAATAAGCTAATCTCTGGGCAGAGAATTCCAGAGATTCACTGTCCTCTGCAGGGAGAAGCTCCTTGGCACCTCAGTTTTAAAAAGATAAAGATGAGTTTTATTTATCTGTTTTGTCACAACAAGTGTTCGCAATTTGGCTCAGTAAGACAGAAAGATACAGATCCCAATTATTTACTTGGAACAACAGAGCTATCTTTATTAGGACAGAATAGCAAGCATTAAAATATTTATCTAGGTATGCACAGGCCCCTCTCGCTACAACACGCCACACACCTCTGGGACTGCAGTGGTTCAAGAAGGCAGCTCATCACCATCTTCTCAAGGGCTTTTAGGGATGGGCAACATATGCTGGTTTTGCTGGCGATGCCCACATGCCGTAAATGAATGAAAAAAACACTGTCCAATCCGCAGCACTGTTCCTGACCAGCCCATCGGGGAGGCCTTGAAGAACTACCCCCAAAGCCTCAGCTGCTCTACTTTTATAGCCATTCCACTGATATGAAATGCTGCAATAAGCAGACCAATACAATAGCCCACGTCAGACCACTGAACCAAAACCAATCATCACTTCAGTTAACGCTCATGTTCCCATGG
This sequence comes from Mobula birostris, assembly GCF_030028105.1. Lineage (NCBI taxonomy): Eukaryota > Metazoa > Chordata > Chondrichthyes > Myliobatiformes > Myliobatidae > Mobula > Mobula birostris. Next base: position 55,767,571 of record NC_092392.1, on the reverse strand, counting down.
CTGAACTCTCACGGTGGCCGCATTGTTTCACTACCGTATATTGCATTCTCATGGTACGTTCAAAGCCACAGTGGTGGTGAAGACATTCAACAAGCACAAAAATAATCCCTTTACAATACATTGTCACATGTATATCAAAACATACAGTGAAATACGTTATGTTGCATCAATAACCAGCAGTGTGAGGATGTGCTGGGGCTGCCCGCAACTGTCGCCACGCCTCCAGCACCAACATAACATGCCCACAACTTACTAACCCTAACTTCTACATCTTTGGAATTTGGGAAGAAACCCTCAGTCACGGGGAGAACATACAGACGGTGGTGGGAATTGAACCCCAAATCCTGGCACTGTAAAGTGTTAGACTACCATGCTGTCCCCAGTTTGAAGTAAAGCCTCCCCGTAATTCTTGTAACATTCAAGACTCCTACAATTGGAAAAATCTTCACATCATCTCCAAGTGAATGGTGAAATGTTTAAAGCGAACACGAGGCGAACTTCTTCATTCAGCAGGTGGTGAGAGGAAGGAACGAGCTGCCAGCGGAACTGGTGAACGTGGGTTCGATTTCAACATTTAAAAGAAATTTGGATAAGTCTTTGCCAGAGGCTTTGGTGACATACCAAGTCTCAGTCTCCTAATGAAATATAACCACAGCAGTGCCTTCTTTGTAATTGCATCAATATGTTGGGTTTAGGATAGATCTTCAGGGGTGCTGACACCAGGAGCTTGAAGCTGCTCATCTTTTCCACCGCTGATCCCTCGATGAGGACTGGTATGTTTCCTTGACTTACTCTTCCTAAAGTCCACAATCAATTCCTTGATCTTACTGACACTGAGTGCAATGTTGATCAAGGACACCACTCTACAAGCTGATCTATCTCACCCCTGTACATCTCCTCGTCACCATCAGAAATTCTACTAATAATAGTTGTATCATCGGCAAATTTGCACTCTTTCTGTCCACACAGTCATGCAAGTAGGGAGAATAAAACAGTGGGCTAAGCATGTCTCCTTGAGGTGCGCCAGTGTTGATTGTCAACGAGGAGGAGATGTTGTTTCTGATCCACACTGGCAGTAGTCTGATGAGGAAGCCAAGGATCCAGTTGAAGATGGAGGTACCGAGGCCCAGGTTTAGAAACTTGTTGTTTAGTACAGAGAGTATGATGCTGTTCAACACAGATGTAATCAATAAACAGCAGCTTGACAAAGGTATTGCTATCATCCAGGTGATCCGAGGCCGAGTGGAGAGCCAGTCGGATTGCATCTGCTGTAGACCTTTTGTGGTCATAAGCAAATTGCAGCAGATCCAGGTCCTTGCTTTGGCAGGAGTTGCCTCTGGCCGTGACCAACCTCCCAAAACACTTCATCACAGTAGATATGTGTGTAACTGGGCAATAGTCATTGAAGCAGCTCACCCTACTCTTCTTGGGCAGTGGTATGAGTGTTGCCTTTTTGAAGCAGGTGGGTGCCTCACAATACAGTAGTGAGAGATTGAAGATGTTCTTGAACACTTAACCAGACTCAAAAACAATTACTTCTCTCAAGCTATTGAGCTGGTCAAGTTCAAGATCAAGTTCACATTCAGGTTTATTCTCATTCAAACAAACACATGTATACTGCCAAACGAGACAACATTCCTCAGGACCAAAGTATACAGCACAGTACGTATAACTCACACACAGCACATAAAGTAATATTCAGCTCAGTAATATAAAGTCCTACGGCCAAGGGGAAGAACCTGCTTCCCATCCTAACAGTTCTTGTCCTAATGGTATGGCACCTCCTGCCTGATGGTAGGAGGTGAAGGAGATTGTTGAATGGATGGGAGGGTTCACTGACAGCGATAAGGGCCCTGCATACACAATGCTCCTGATCAATATCTCTATGTGTGGAAGAGAGACCTCAATGATCCTCTCAGCAGTTGTTCCTTCGTAGGGACTTGCAGTCAGGTACCTTGCAATTCCCATAACAGAGGATGAAGCAACTGGCCAGGACATTATCCATGGTGCTCCTGTGAAAATTGGTTAAGATACGGGGAGAGGAGAGGGGAAACCTCAGTCTTCTCAGGAAGAGGAGATGATGCTGTGCTTTTTTGACCAGAGCTGTGGTGTTGAGGAACCAGGTAAGATCCTCCATTATGTGCACTCCCAGAAGCCTGGTGCCCCTAACTGTCTCCATGGAGGAGCCGTGTATGTGCAGTATGGTGTGGTCAGCCTGCATCTTCCTGAAGTCCACAATACTTTCTTTGGTCTTGTCCACACTGAGACTCAAGCTGTTATGCTCACACCATTCTACCAGCCACTTTACCTTCTTGTTGTTGATGAGGCCAACCACTGCTGTGTCAGTGCATCAGTGAACTTGATTATTTGGTTTGAACTGAATCTAGCAATGCAGGATGAACAGCAGTGGGCTGAGCACACAGCCCTGGGTAGCGCCAGTTCTCAGCAGGGATGTTTCTGCCAATACAGACTGACCGGGGCCTTTCTGTCAAGAAGTCCAGGATCCAGTTACGCAGAGAGTTGTTGGGACCCAACAAGGACAATTTACCCACCAGCTTCTGAGGTACCTTCATATTGAATGATGAGCTGAAGTCAATAAACAGCACCCTGGCATATGATGACCATTTTCCGGGTGACACTGGATGGAGCAGAGCACAGAGCCTATGGTATCATCAAAAGACCAATTTGAGCAATATGCAAACTGGAAAGAGTCCAGTGTAGTGGGAATATGGGATTTAATGTGATCCATAACCAGCCACTCAAAGCATTCCATTGTTGAGGTCAGTGCCACTGGACAAAAGTCATTGAAGTAGGTTAATGTTGCCCTCTTGGGAACCAGGATGATCGTGGCCACATTGAAGCTAGAAGGGACAGTGGACTGTTCCAAAGAGATGTTGACGATGTCTGCTAGAACCTCAGTTAGCTGGGCTGCACAATCCTTCAGCACCAGATCAGGTATGTTATCCAGCCCCGCAGTTTTATGTGCATTGAGCCTGGCTGGGGTCTTCCTCACATCAGCTGCAGCCAGACACAGTGCCTGCTCCTCGGGGGGGTGGGGGGGGAGAAGAGGAGGGAAGGGGGCCTTCCTCACTAGCACATCATTCAGTTTATCAGGAAGAGAAGCATCACTGTCATTGACCATAGGGACCTGTAGTCACTTATGGTCTCTATGCCATGCCACATGTGCCTCACTGTCTGATTAATCACGATTTACCTCCCTGATGGTGCACGAAAGCGCAGCTCTTGCTGACCTGAGAGCTGCCTTATCCCCCAATCTGACGGCAGCATCCTGATCTCCTCGCCATCACCGGACCTCCGCTGTCAACCGTGGCTCCTGAGTTGCCCTCACATAGATGTGTTTTGTAACAGTAACGTCCTCGGTGCACTTCTCTGCCTAGGTGGTCACATCTTGCATCTTCATCGATGTTGAAAGCATGTTAATGTTAATGAAATGGCTGTAGGTAGCGCCACCCTGAATGTGTTCTAGTCTGGCACAAACAAGAGAAAATCTGCAGATGCCGGAAACCCAAGCAACACAGACAAAATGCTGGAGCAATTCAGCAGGCCAGGCAGTTTAAAAAAATAAACCCATCCTGATGAAGAGTCTCGCCTGAAAATCAACTATTTACTCTTTTCCATTGATGTTGCCTGGCCTGCTGAGTTCCTCCAGCATTTTGTGTGTGTTGCACGTTCCAGTCTGTGTTTTCAAAACCGTTCTGTAACACTGAGGTTGCTCCTTCTGGCCAGGGCTTTAGCTCCCTTTGAACTTCAATCAGCGTCAAACCAGTATCATGCAAGGAATGAGCATAAAATAAGGAGTCAGAGAATCCAAACTGAAGACAGGGAGCAGCTTTGTATGCATCAGGGATGTTGATATAAACAAGGTCTAATCATTAGTCTCTAATATGTTCTCGCCTCTGGTAGCAAAGTCAACATGCTGATAGAATTTAGGCGGGACTGTTTGTAAGTTAGCATGGTTGAAGTCGGCAGCAACAATAAATAAACCACCAGGGTGTGTGGGTTGGAATCACTGACGGTGCCATGGAGCTCACACAGCGCTTCCCCAGCATTAGCTGGGGTTGGGGGGTGGGGGAGTGCATAGTCAGAATCACAGTCACAGTGAACTCCCTCAGTAACTAGGAGGGTCTGCAATTCTCCATTAAGAACCCTATCATAGGCGAACAGCGGGTGGTCACTACCGAAGCGTTCACACATCAGTTTATTATACACCTCCACCGCGGGTATTTCAAAAGATCACAGAAATTCTTTCGGCCTGCAAGACGATGAAACCCCATGGCCGCTTCAGGGATGGTGTTCTGAGCCACGTTTCCAACAGAATGACCACGCAGCTGTCCTTCGCTTCACGCTGATTCAGTCTCAGATGCAAGTAATCTAGTTTATTTCCGAGCAATCGAACATTTGAAAGCGGAATTGATGGGACAGCTGGCCTGGAGGGTTTCGCCTTTAGTCTCCCACAAATACCAGCACACTTTCCTCTCTTTTGCTTCCCTGCTTCCTCTGCTTGTGACGTCGTCTCCCCTGGGTGGCTGCAGCAGGCCATAACATGGTGTGCAACAAGCCCACGCTGTGGAACTCATCCGCAATCCAACAATTCGCTATTTGGCAATACTTGGTGCTGTTAATAGCCATCAAACCTTCACCCACTAAGACAACCCACCACATCATGTTTTCATAAGCCCTGCTGCTACCTAGAGGCATTCTTCTTGACAAGTCACTTTGTTACCTGACCACTTCCTGTCAGTCACCATATGTGTGGACAATCAAGTCTATGTAGAGTAGATAGCCTAATCTCATGTATCGCTCACAACACTCTGGAGGAACTCAGCAAGTCGGGCAGCATCCGTGGAAACAACCAGTCGATGTTTCGGGCCGGAACCCTTCATCAGGACTGTGGAGGGAAGGGGCAGAGGTGGGAAGGAGAAGGCTGGTAGGTTCCAGGTGAAAAACCAGTAAGGGGAAAGATAAAGGGGTGGGGGAGGGGAAGCAGGGAGGTGATAGGCAGGAAAGGTGAAGAAGGAATAGGGGAAAACACAATGGGTAGTAGAAGGAGGCGGAACCATGAGGGAGGTGATAGGCAGCTGGGGAAGGGGGCAGAGTGAAATAGGGATAGGGGAAGGGAGGGGGAGGGAATTACCGGAAGCTGGAGAATTCTATGTTCATACCAAGGGACTGGAGACTACCTAGACGGTATATGAGGTGTTGCTCCTCCAACCTGAGTTTAGCCTCATCATGGCAGTAGAGGAGGCCATGTATGGACATATCCGAATGGGAATGTGAAATAGAGTTGAAGTGGGTGACAACCGGGAGATCCTGTCTGTTTTGGCGGACGGAGCGGAGGTGATCGACAAAGCGGTCCCCTGATTTGCGTCGGGTTTCAACAATGTAGAGGAGGCCGCACCGGGAGCACCAGATGCAACAGATGACCCCAACAGACTCACAAGTGATGTGTTGCCTCACCTGGAAGGACTGTTTGGGGCCCTGAATGAAACCTGACGCAGATTGGGGGACCACTTCGTCGAGCACCTCTGCTCCGTCCGCCACAACAGACAGGATCTCCTGATTAAAACCCACTTCAACTCTACTTCACATTCCCATTCGGATATGTCCATACATGGCCTCCTCTACTGCCATGATGAGGCTAAACTCAGGTTGGAGGAGCAACACCTCATATACCGTCTAGGTAGTCTCCACCCCCTTGGTATGAACATAGAATTCTCCAACTTCCGGTAAATCCCTCCCCCTCCCTTCCCCTATCCCTATTTGACTCTGTCCCTCCCCCAGCTGCCTATCACCTCCCTCATGGTTCTGCCTCCTTCTACTACCCATTGTGTTTTCCCCTATTCCTTCTTCACCTTTCCTGCCTATTCTCTCCCTGCTTCCCCTCCCCCACCCCTTTATCTTTCCCCTTACTGGTTTTTCACCTGGAATCTACCAGCCTTCTCCTTCCCACCCTTCCCCCGCCTTCTTTATAGGGCCTCTGCCCCCTCCCTCTTCAGTCCTGATGAAGGGTTCCGGCCCGAAACGTCGACTGATCATTTCCACGGATGCTGCCCGACCTGCTGAGTTCCTCCAGCGTGTTGTGAGTGTTGCTTTGACCCCAGCATCTGTAGAGTATTTTGTGTTTACTAATCTCATGTATATATGGCCACACTCAACAGTTAATTGGACATTGTTCAATGTTCAAAGTTAATTTATTATCAAAGTACTTATATGTCATATAAAGTTCAAAGTGCAAATAAAATTTATTACCAGAGTACATACATGTCACCACATACAACCCTGAGATTCTTCTTCTGCAGGTATACTTGGAAAATCTGTAGAACAGCAAATGCAAACAGGATCAATAGACATCAAACTGTGCAAATACAGATATAAAATAAATAGCAATAAATAATGAGAATGAAATAACAAGTTAAAAGAGTCCTTAAACGAGTGTAGTTATTGTTACATGGAGTGACTGGAGGCGGACCCAAGTGCAGGACACAGGCACAGAGACAGACTTGGACTTGACTTAGAATTCGGAACCAGGACCTGGACTTGACTTGGGCTTGGAGCCCGGGCTGGACGCGGATCCTTGACTTGGACAGGGACTCAGAGCCTCGACTTGAACTGGGACTCGAAGTCTTGACTGCAACACAGAGCCTGGAACTGGAACATGGAGCCTGGAACTGGAACACGGAGCCTGGAACTGGAACACGGAGACGACAACACCAAAGACACGATTCATATCTTGACTCAGAGGAGCGGCAAATCCCCAGCAATCCTCAGCTAGACATGAAGAGACAGAATTCCCAACTTGGAATAGTGGCAAATGGCCGGATCTACTCAGCTGGGAATGAGGTGACTAAACCAACCAACAACTGACAATACAAATATAACCATGTAACCATATAACAATTACAGCACTGAAACAGGACATCTCAGCCCTTCTAGTCCATGTCGAACCCTTACTCTCACCTAGTCCTACCAACCTGCACTCAGCCCATAACCCTCCATTCCTTTCCTGTCCATATAGCTATCCAATTTTACTTTAAATAACAATATCGAACCTGCCTCAACCACTTCTGCTGGAAGCTCATTCCATACAGCCACCACTCTCTGATTAAAGAAGTTCCCCCTCATGTTACGCCTAAACTTTTGCCCCCTAACTCTCAACTCATGTCCTCTTGTTTGAATCTCCCCTACTCTCAATGGAAAAACCCTATCAACATCAACTCTATCTATCCCTCTCATAATTTTAAATACATCTATTAAGTCCCCCCTCAATCTTCTACGCTCCAAAGAATGAAGACCCAACTTGCTCAAACTTCCTCTGTAACTTAGGAGATGAAACCCAGATAACATTCTAGTAAATCTCCTCTGTACTCTCTCTATTTTGTTGATATCTTTTCTTTGATTCGGTGACCAGGACTGTACACAATACTCCAAATTTGGCCTTACCAATTCCTTGTACAATTTTAACATTACATCCCAACTCCTATACTCAATGCTCTGATTTATAAAGGCCAGCAAACCAAAAGCTTTCTTCACCACCCTATCCACATGAGATTCCACTTTCAGGGAACTATGCACCATTATTCCTAGATCCTTCTGTTCTACTGCATTCTTCAATGCCCTACCATTTACTATGTATGTCCTATTTTGATTAGTCCTACCAAATATTGCTCAAGTTGTTCCATTATTTAAAAAGAGTTCTAAGAGTAAACCTAGCAATTATCGGCCTGTGAGTTTGAGGTCAGTGGTGGGTAAATTGATAGAAAGTATTCTTAGAGATGGTATATATAATCATCTGGATAGGCAGGGTCTGATTAGGAACAGTCAACATGAATTTGTGTGTGGAAGGTCATGTTTGACAAATCTGATTGAATTTTTTGATGAGGTTACTAGGAAAGTTGATGAGGGTAAAGCGGTCGATGTTGTCTATATGGACTTCAGTAAGGCCTTTGACAAGGTTCCTCACGGAAGGTTAGTTAGGAAGGTTCAATCATTAGGTATTAATATTGAAGTAGTAAAATGGATTCAGCAGTGGCTGGATGGGAGATGCTGGAGAGTATTGGTGGATAACTGTTTGTCAGATTGGAGGCTGGTGTCTAGTGGTGTGCCTCAGGGATCTGTACTGGGTCCAATGTTGTTTGTCATATACATTAATGATCTGGATGATGGGGTGGTAAGCTGGATTAGTAAGTATGCAGATGATACTAAGATAGTTGGCATTGTGGATAATAAAGTAGGTTTTCAAAGCTTGCAGGGAGATTTATGCCAGTTAGAAAAGTGGGCTGAAAGATGGCAGATGTAGTTTAATGGAAACTTGACACAGAGTAGCTCATGAAGCGGCAAACGGCCGGCAATCACTTAGCTGGAAACGAAGAGGCAGAATTCCCAACTCGAAGTAGCGGCAAACAGCCGGACCTACTCAGCTGGAAATGAGACGACAGAAACCAAACAATGACAGTCTATTTGTAACTAGACACGGAGAAGCTCATGAAGACGGTCCCTTACCCTTGGCGGCTCGGAAGATAGTCCCTTATTCTTGGCGGCTCGGACGATGATCCCTTATTCCCGGTGGCTCGGAAGACTGTCCCTTATTCTTGGCAGCTCGGAGTGGCAACAATCAGTCAGCAAATCTCAACCAAACATGAAAATGACAGAATTTGCATCTAACTCGGAGTAGTGGCAAGATGACCGGCAACTCAGCTGGACACGAAAACGACTGATTTCATTAAGCAGCCACAGGCACCGAAGTAACTTAGAGTCCGCGATTCCGGGCTGCCGCAGGACGAGCATAGCCACACTGGCTATGGTGACGAACCAGCAGCAAGTAGATGTGAGTCGGAGTTTTACGCTGCTGGTTCGAATGAGGATCAGGTGCCCTAATCAAGGAGCCCAGTGGAACACGGGGAAAAGGAAATTAACTGAAATGAGTAGTTAACGGACTGGACCATGACAGTTATCCCCTTTTGTTCAAGAGCCCGATGTTTGAGGGTTGTAACTGATCACCCTGAGATTTGTTGTCTTGCGGATGTACATAATAAGTCCAAGAAACACAATAGAATCAATGAAAGACCACATACAACGGGACGAACAACCAACCAATGTGCAAAAAACAACAAACAGTGCAAATACAAAAAAGAAAAAGTAATAATAAATGAATAAATAAGCAACAAATTTTGAGAACATGAGATGAAGGAATCCTTGAAAGTGAATCAATAGGTTGTGGGAACAGATCAGTGATGGGCCGAGTGAAATTGTGTGAAGTTATCTCCTCTGGTTCAAGGGCCTGATGATTGAGGGGTGATAACTGTTCCCGAATCTGATAGTGTGGGTCCTGAGGCTCCTGTACCTTCTACCTGATGGCAGTAAAGAGAAGAGAACATGGTTCGTGGGGGTCCTTGATGATGAATGCTTCTTTCATGTGACAGTGCTCCATGTAGATGTGCCCAATATTGGTGAGAGCTTTACCCGTGATGGACTAGGCTGCACCCACTACCTTTTGTAGGATTTTCCATTCAAGGGTATTGGTGTTTCCTTAGCAGGCCGTAATGCAACCAGTCACTACAGTATGCATGCATACAGTCCAGCATGCATCTATAGAGGTTTGTTAAAGTTTTTGATGTCATGCTGAATTTTCACAAACTTCTAAGGAAGTAGAAGTGCTGCCATAAGACCGTAACACATAGGAGCAGAATTAGACCATTCAGCCCATCGAGTGTGCTCTGCCATTCCATCATGACTTATCCCGGATCCCACTCAACCCCACACACCTGCCTTCTTGCCATGATGCCCTGACTAATCGGGAAAAGATCAATTTCTACCTTAAATGTACCCACAGACTTGGCTTCCACTGCAGTCTGTGGCAGAGCATTCTACAGATTTACTACTCTCCAGCTAAAAATATTCCTCCTTACCTCAAGGTTTTCCCCTCGATTTTGAGGCTGTGCCTTCTAGTTCTTGAGACACCCACCATAGGAAACATCCTCTCCACATCCACCCTATCTAGTCCTTTCAACATTCGGTAGATTTCAATGAGATCCCCCATATTCTTCTAAATTCCAGCGAGTACAGGTCTGAAGCTGCCACACACACCTCATGTTAACCCTTTCATTCCCTGAATCATCCTCGTGAACCTTCTCTGGACTATCTCCAATGACATCACATCCTTTATGAGATATGGAGCCCAAAACTGTTGACAATACTCCAAGTGCAGCCTGACTAGTGTCTTAGAAGGTCTCAGCATTATCTCCTTGCGTTTATATTCTATTCCCCTTGAAATAATTGCTAACATTGCATTTGCCTTCTTTACCACAGACTCAACCAGTAAATTAACCTTCTGGGAGTCTTGCATGAGGACTCCTAAGTCCGTATGCACGTTTGATGTTTGAACCTTCTCCCCACCAGACCAACGCAGGTTTAAAGGCGAAACTTGCAGAAAATGCAACAAATTAGGACACATACAAAGAGCATGTCAGGCAGACAAAAAAAATGGACTATGCAGGGAAGAGGGAAAGCTAAAAAGTCAAGTTGCAGTTTCAGATAGAGAGCTAATCTACATGCTGTTAATGAAAAAATTAATGATGTTGTTTAGACTTCCAATTGTGAAAACTAACAATAAGCAAGCAATATGTCTTGCGCCAGAAGAGAACGGCAAATTAATTAAAATGGAATTGGGCACTGGTTCAGCTGTTTCAATGATCCCATAATACGAGTCTAAATGGCATTTTAAAGATACTGAACTAAAGCCTGAAGATATGCAACTAAAATGTATGCTGGAGAAGAGATAACTCCTGTAGAAATGGCATTCATAACACTGAAATATAAGAACTATGTTGGGCTTTTATGTGGTAAAAACAGGAGGACCAGAATTGTGGAGTCATGATTGGCTGAGACAACTACAACTTGGTTGGAGATCCATCCACCATTTCCATGCCACATTCCCTGCAATAGAGTCAACTGAAAGCAAATTAAGAAAGGTACTAGATGACACAACATTCAAGGATGGCATTGGAAAACTCAAACATATCAAGTGTAAAATAGTGTTAAAGGAAAATGCCACACCAAAGTTTCACAAAGCCCGCCTGCTTCCTTATACCATCTGTGATAAAGTAGCTGCTGAGCTATATCACATGGAGGCTTAAGAAATTCTTTCCAGGGTTGAGTGGAACCTGTGGGCAACGCCAGTAGATCCAGTAGCCAAGAAGAATGAGTCTGTCAGGATTTGTAGTGGCTTCCAGCTCACCATCAACCCAGTACTGAAAATGGCTCAGTACCCTCTGCCCAGGATAGAGGATATCTTTGCAAACCTTCCTGGAGAGAAACACTTCAGCAAAGTGGACAGCTGAGGCCTACCTACAGATGAAGATGGAAAAAGAGTGCAAAGTGTTTCTTACCATAAGCACTCTCAAAAGATTTTATCACTGTAAAAAGCTTATTTTTGGAGTAGCATCTGCACCTACACTCTGGCAAAATGTTATCAACCAGGTGCTGTAAAGTTGTCCAGGAACTCAGTGCTACCTGGATGACATCATTGTTACCAGTAAGGTTGACAAGGAACATCTCAAAAATTTCAAGAGAGTACTAAAATGATTAGAAGGTTATGAACGCAGAGCACAATGCGACAAGTGTGAATTCTTTAAACCAAGCATTACTTACTATGTCACACCACTGACGCACAAGTCTATACAAGTGTGCTGAGAAAATACAAGCAGTGGTCAATGTCCCAAAGGTATAGGAAATGCTACAACTCAGGTCTTTTTTTAGGATATGTCAATTACTATAACAGGTTCCCTCCAAACCTGGCTACTGTGCTCCATCCCTTGAATTCAATACTACAGGTTGAGACAAAATGACAATGGACAAAGTTGTGTGAGGTGGCTTTCCAAAAGAGAAGGGAAATAGTGATGTTAGACGCTATACTCACACTTTATAATCCACATCATTCAGTGAAACTTGTCTGTGATGCCTCACCTTTTGTAGTCATGCCACATGTTATGAGCAATGGAGTTGAACACCCTATAACCTTTGCATTACGTTCCCTTGCCACTGCAGAGAAAAATTATGCACAGATTAACAGACAGGCCTTGAGTCTAGTTTGAGGTGTAAAATGTTCCCAGCAGTACTTGTATGAGAGAGAGTTCACCCTCATGGCTGACCACCAACCATCAGTGTCCATTTTCAATCCACAGAAGGGGGTTCCACTAACAGCAGCAGTACAAGTGCAGAGATGGGCTCTGATCCTTAGAGGACACAATTACAAGATTGAAATCAAGAGGTCCACTAATCATGTAAATACTGATAGATTGTCTTGTTTACCATTGTAAAAGGAAATAACTGAGAATTCTATAAAAGAGGACACCCATCTTGATGTAATCTCCCTAATGCAAATCAGAAGTGTCGTAACCACGGACTCGGCTGCGCAGAAAATTTGGCAATTGCGTTCATGAATATGCACATGTCAGCTAATTATTATTTCATTATGGTGGTACTTAATTTCCTTCTTTTCATTTTAGCATTTCTCAAGAATTGATCAAAGCACAGCAACATTATGGTGTGTGAATGCATTCGGCCTTGCCTGAGAAATTGGACTATCGGCTCGACTGACACTGAAGACTAGCAGATTTCCATTCATATTTAGATTTTTTTAACTACTTGGGATAAAAGAGGCATGACTGCGCAGGCGCGTGACCTCAGAGTGCGGAAGGCTTGAAAAGAACACCGCCATATCCAGCGGGCAGCATCGGAGCAGGCAGCGGAGTGAGAGGGTGAAGAGTGATAGGGCTTTGGCTCAACAGGCTTAGACAGAAACAGGAAGGGGCTTCCTGCGACTGTTGAGTCTCATAGTAAAGGGGTAAGTTACAGGTTTATTTATTTAGTAATAACAGTAGCACTAGAGGTATTCATCCAGGATTAGTGTTGTACTTGGAGTGCCAGGTGTGGGGTTCCAGCCTCTCCAAGGATTACATCTGCACCAGGTGCATTGAAATGAGGCTCCTTAAGGACCGTGTTAGGGATCTGGAGCAGCAACTTGATGACCTTCAGCTAATTAGGGAAAGTGAGGAGGTGATCGATAATACCTATAGAGAGATAGTGGACAGCACTTCTGTGACAGTCCCCCTCAGAAATCAATATATCATTTTAGATACAGTTGGAGAGGTTGACCTGACAGAGGAAGACCACAGCGAACGGGACTCTGGCACTCTGCCCAGTGCCGTGATCAAGAAAGCAAGGAGAAATGCAATAGTTATAGGGGATTCCATAGTGAGGGGAACAGACAAGAGATTCTGTGAGCCGGACAAGGATACCCGGATGGTGTGTTGCCTCCCTGGTGCCAGGGTACAGGATGTCTCAGATCGGGTCCAGAGTATTCTGAGGAGAGAGAGGGAGCAGCCAGAAATCTTGGTACATGTTGGTACCAATGACATAGACAGAAAAAGAGAGGAGGTCCTGAAGAAGATTACTGGGAGCTAGGAAGAAAATTGAAAAGCTGGACCTCCAGAGTAATAATCTCGGGATTACTGCTTGAGCCACGCGCTAATGAAGGTAAGAATAACAGAATTAAGCAGATGAATGTGTGGCTAGGTAACCGGTGCAGGGGGCAGGGCTTCAAATTCTTGGATCATTGGGATCTATTTTGGGGGAGGTATGACTTACACAAAAACAATGGGTTACACCTGAACTCAAAGGGTACTAATATCCTGGCGGGATTGTTTAATACAGCTGTTAGGGAGGGTTTAAGCTAAGTTGGCAGGGGGAAGGAAACTGGGGTGTTAGGGTCAAGGAAGAGGGAAATAGAAATAAGTCAAAGATACTGTGCAGCAAAGATGGTAAGAAGGACAGGCAGATGAATATACAGGATAATTTGCTGCAAAATAGAAATATAGCAAAATCGGTAGCGGATCCTGATCTAAATGTACTGTATTTAAATGCATGCAGCATTAGGAATAAAGTGGATGACCTTGCTACACAGCTGCAGGTTAAAGGATATGACATCGTGGCCATCATCGAGTCATGGCTAAATGATGGATGTGATTGGGAGCTGAATGTCCAAGGATACACAGTGTACAGGAAAGATAGGAAAGTAGGTAAAGGGGGTGGCGTGGCCCTGATGGTAAGTAACGATATCAAATCGATAGAAAGAAGGGACATAGGATCAGAAGAGGTAGAATCCTTATGGGTCGAGTTAAGAAATGGCAAAGGTAAAAATACACTGATAGCAGTTATATACAGGCCTCCAAACAGCAGTCGGGATGTGGAATGCAAGTTGCAGCTGGAAATAGAAAAAGCGTGTCAGAAGGAAAATGTCAAGATAACTATGGGGGATTTTAATAGGAAAGTGGATTGGGAGAGTCAGGAAGGTACTGGATCTCAGGAGAGGGAGTCTGTGGAATGCCTACGGGATGGCTTTTTGGAGCAGCTTGTCCATAAGCCCACCAATGGATCAGCTGTTTTGGATTGGGTGCTGTGTAATGAACGTGAAACGATTAGGGATCAGCTAATGGAACCCCTTGGAAGTAGTGATCATAATATGATTGAGTTCAGTTTCAAATTTGAAAAGGAGAAGCTGGTATCAGGTGTATCGATATTTCAGTGAAACAAAGGAAATTACAGTGGTATAAGAGAGGAACTGGCCCAAGTCGATTGGAAAAGTAAGCTAAATGGAGGGACAGTAGAGCAGAATTGGATGAAATTCTTACAAGAAATAAGGAAAGTACAAGAAAAATATATTTCAAGAAAAAAGAAAATCATGAATGGAAAAATGGCACAAATGTGGCTAACAAGAGAGGTTAAGGCAAAATGCAAAAGAGACGGTGTACAAGGAAGCAAAAATTAGTGGGAAAACTAAGGACTGGACAACTTTTAAAAACTTACAGAAGGAAACTAAGAAAGTCATTAGGAAAGAAAAGATGAATTATGAAAGGAAGTTGGCAATTAACATAAAAAAGGATACAAAGAGTTTTTTTAAATATATGAAGAGTAAAAGAGTGACATGGGTAGATATAGGACCGATTGAAAATGATGCTGGAGAAATTATAATGGGTAACAGGAAGATGGCAGAGGAACTAAATGAGTATTTAGCATCAGTCTTCACAGTGGAAGATATCAGCAACATACCTGACAGCCAGAGGTCTCAGGGACTAGAATTAGGTACAGTCAAGATTACTAGAGAGAAAGTGCTTGGGAAGCTAAATGGACTATGAATAGATAAGTCTCCCAGACCGGATGAGGTGCACCCACGGGTTCTGAAGGAAGCGGCTTTGGAGATTGTGGAGGCATTGGAAATGATCTTCCAGGAATCAGTAGACTCTGGCATGGTTCCAGAGGACTGGAAGGTTGCAAATGTAGTTCCACTGTTTAAGAAAGGAGGGAGGCAGCAAAAAGAAAACTACAGACCTATTAGTCTGACATCGGTAGTTGGAAAGATATTGGAGTCAATCCTCAAAGACGAGGTTATAAAATACCTTGAGGTGCATGACAAGATAGGCCCAAGCCAGCATGTTTTCATGAAGGGAAGATCCTGCCTCACCAACCTATTGGAATTTTTTGAGGTAATCACAAATAAGATTGACAAGGGAGAGGCTGTGGATGTTGTGTATTTGGATTTTCAAAAGGTCTTTGATAAGGTGCCGCATAAGAGGTTGCTTAATAAGATCAGAGCCCATGGAATTACAGGAAAGATACTGGAATGGGTGGAGCATTGGCCGATAGGCAGAAAGCAAAGGGTGGGAATAAAGGGATCCTATTCTGATTGGTTGCCGGTTACTAGTTGTGTTCCGCAGGGGTCGGTGTTGGGGCCGCTTCTTTTCACAATGTATATCGATGGTTTAGATTATGGATTAAATGGCTTTGTGGCTAAATTTGCAGATGACACCAAGATAGGTGGAGGAGCAGGAAGTGTTAAAGAAACAGAAAGGTTACAGAGAGACTTGGTCAGTTTAGGAGAGTTGACAAAGAAATGGCAGATGAGATACAATGTTGAGAAATGTACTGTTGTACATTTTGGAAGAAGAAATAATCAGGCAGATTATTATTTAGATGGGGAAAAAATTCAAAAATCGGAAGTGCAAAGGGACTTGGGTGTCCTCATGCAAGATACCCTAAAGATTAACCACCAGGTTGGATCAGCAGTAAGGAAAGCAAATGCTATGTTGGCATTCATTTCAAGAGGAATAGCGTATAAGAGTAAGGATGTGTTGATGAGGCTCTGTGGGGCACTGGTGAGACCTCATTCAGAATTCTGTGTGCAGTTTTGAGCCCCCTATCTTAGAAGGGATGAACTGATGTTGGAGAGAGCTCAGAGAAGACTTACGAGGATGATTCTTGGAATGCAGGGTCTAACATATGAGGAGTGTTTGTCGGCTCTTGGACTGTATTCATTAGAGTATAGAAGAATGAGAGAGGATCTCATAGAAACATTTTGAATGTTGAAGGGGTTGGACAGAGTAGATGTGGAAAGATTGTTTCCCTTGGTGGGTGAGTCCAGGACAAGAGTTCACAGTCTTAGAATTAGAGGCTACCTATTTAAAACAGAGATGAGGAGAAATTTTTTTAGCCAGGTCGTGGATTTATAGAATTTGTTGCCACATACAGCTGTGGAGGCCCGATCATTGAGGGTGTTTAAGGAGGAGATTGATAGTTATCTAATTAGTCAGGGTATTAAGGGATATGGGGGAAAAGTCGGAAATTGGAACTAGATGGGAGAATAGTTTAGCTCATGGTAGAGTGGCAGAGCAGACTCGATGGGCTGAATGGCCTACTTCTGCTCCTTTGTCTTGTGATCTTGTGATCTGTGATTCCTTCCAGCTGCAGTGCTGGCATCTAATTATCCATTTGAGAGTTCTAGTTAATGGCCCTGTTTGGTCTAGCATTTATTATTTTCTTTCCCCTTAAAATACTGTTGCCATTAAAATCTGTGAATGATTGACCCGCTTCAGTGACTCTCTCTCTCGGCACTTGGACCATATTCAGACGTTCAACAGAAAGTCTCCCTGTTATGGCAGAGATGATCGAAAGGGAAACCAGAAAGGACGTCACATTTTGTCAGGTCCATATGGCAACTCAAAATGGCTGAAATATACAACAGAAGTTCTATTTCCCCCATTTTTACCAGTGCTGGGATGATCTTGCCTTTGACCTGGGTTGCTTTATGTGGGGATTGAGAGCTGTTGTACCATCCAAGATGAGAGCTGAAGTGATGGAGGAGCCACATACCAAACATTTAGCTGTGGTCAAAATGAAAGCATTGGCTCGATGCTTTGTCTGGTGGCCTGGGATAGATCAGCCTGCGGATCCAGCAGCTTTCAACGCACCGTTCAGGATACTAACACGCCCAGAAAAAGGTGTCCAGAGCTGTCAGAACCACTTCTTGGAGTCCCAGAGTCAACTCCTACAACCACCACGGAGGAGGCCCCAGAAGCTGAGATTGTTTCACAGCCACAAGTCTCACCTGCCACGCAGAGTGACTCCCCTTGTCAGGAGCGACGTTATCTCGCGACAGGAAGATATCCTCCATGGGGATTAAATATTTAGGCCTGAATGGAACAATTTAAATTTTACTTTGCTCAGTATGTTTATATAGTAGTTGTATTATATAGTATATTGTGTATATGCATTAGTTCAGATGCATTCTATATTGAGTTGGTGTCTATAGCTAAACAGGAGGAGTGTTGTACATTCAATATCTCAGTATATTTAAGTAATATTGTAAAGATACTAACACGAGGAAATCTGCAGATGCTGGAAATTGAAGCAACACACATCAAAGTTGTTGGTGAACGCAGCAGGCCAGGCAGCATCTCTAGGAAGCGGTACAGTTGACGTTTCGGGCCAAGACCCTTCGTCAGGGCTAACTGAAAGAAGAGATAGTAAGAGTTTTGAAAGCGGGAGGGGGACGGGGAGATCCGAAATGATAGGAGAAGACAGGAGGGGGAGGGATGGAGCCAAGAGCTGGACAGTTGATTGGCAAAAGGGATACCAGGCTGGAGAAGGGAGAGGATCATGGGATGAGAGGCCTCGGGAGAAAGAAAGGGGGGGAATCCCAGAGGATGGGCAGGGAGTTATAGTGAGAGGGACAGAGGGAGAAAAAAGAGAGAAAAAAAGGGGAAAGAAGAAAATAATAAATAAATAAATAGATAGATAGATAGATAGATGGATAGATAGGTAGATAAATAAATAGATAAATAGATGAATGAATGAATGAATGAATGAATAACGGATGGGGTTCGAGGGGGAGGTGGGGCATTAGCGGAAGTTTGAGAAGTCAATGTTCATGCCATCAGGTTGGAGGCTACCCAGACGGAATATCAGGTGTTGTTCCTCCAACCTGAGTGTGGCTTCATCTTTACGGTAGAGGAGGCCGTGGATAGACATATCAGGATGGGAATGGGACGTGGAATTAAAACGTGTGGCCACTGGGAGATCCTGCTTCCTCTGGCGGACAGAGCATAGGTGTTCAGCGAAATGGTCTCCCAGCCTGTGTGTTGTAAATATGTTGTTTGATTCAGCATTCTTTCTTGTTTTTATAATTCATTAGAGGTTATATGTAAAAATATGTGAATGGGATATCCCTGGCTCCATTTTTTTCTTTCAGTTAGTTTTACCTTTACAAGAGACACCAACCTGTGCAACCTGCTTCAAGAAGTTATGCACTTGGATCCCAAGATCATTTTTGCCCCTCTATGAGAGCAGAACTTGGGTAAGCCTGTAGTAAAGGCAGACTTGTTTAAAGTGGGTGCATATCAATCGAGGGGTGTTGATGGTTTCTATATGGAGTGGAGTTAATTTTTGGACTGGTGGTGGTGAAAGTGGGGGAGTGGGTGTATGATCAGAATTGCACAGAGAACAGGCGAGGAGACAGGCAAGGTCAGGGGGTGAAGATCTTCCTCCTGCTTTCATATCCCACAGGGTTCAGTCTGGTGGAGAACTCACTGACAAACAGCATGAACAGTAATGTAGAGTTTTCCACACTGTGTCAAAGAATAAATCAACAGGTAAAGGGATCCGTTGTCTTCTTGATGCATGTACTCCACAGTGGGACAGGAATAGAAGGAGCTTCCCTCTGTGTCTGACCCTGGGAGTGTGTGATGGGATGTTGTGGAGGGAGCTTCACTCTGTGTCTGACCCAGGGAGTGTGTGTGTGTGTGTGTGTGAGTTTTGATTGCATCTACCCTCTATCCCGCAATCTTATGGAAAGGGACTGTGTGTTCCAGAGAGGAGGGAGTGGATGGCATGTCTGATGACTGTTCCCAGAGATAGGGGAGATGATGCTGCGTTCGGCACCCATTCCCAGAGGGGGAAATGGCAGTGTGTTTGGTGCCTGTTCCCAGATGGGGAGAGAATGATATGTCTGATGCACAGTCCCAGAAAGTGGAGAAAGACACATAGAAATTACCATCATTGACCATTTGCCTCTGACTCTCTGACTCATTGCCCCTCACTGAGGGTCTATCCAAATAGTTACCCTGTGACTCTCCATGCACATTCATGCACTATATAGCACACTTACTGCATCCAAGGGGAAATAGCTGTGCGTTCCCTCTCCCTATCACTGAACCTCGCCCTATCAGCTCTCTGACATTCCCATTCGTAACACCCCCCCCCACCCCTCTCACCTTACCTCTACACCACAATCTTATGACAGATAGGTGTCAGTCTAATCAGAGATGTGCTTGTTTGCCATGGTATGAGGTGATTACTAAGCTGGACCTCGGTGGTGTGCTGGACAGAGAGGAGTTCTGAGATGCTTCTCACTCTGGGCACACCCCAGAAATGTCTGTCCTGAACTTCACCTCGCTGTTTGTTGCAAAAGCATGACAGCTATGTGATGTCATGGAGAGGTAGATATCTCATTGTGAGTTGGCCAGGAGAGGGGAGAGGGGCCTTGTGAACGGGAGGGAGGGGACTAAAGGAGGGGCCTAACACTTCTCCCTCCCCTTAAAAATTTGTCTGGACCTGTCCTTTGCTACCCATGTACATCCCCACCCTCTCCATGAGTTGTCCACCCCACAGTTCGGAATAAAGCATGTCATTCCCTCTTCTCCTCCCTCCTGTAGGCAGACGACACAAAATCCTGAGAACACATAGTATCAGGCTCAGAGACAGCTCCTACTTGTCTTTGAGCTGTTATAAAACGATTGAGCGGTCCCCAGTATGATAAGTTGAATTGACTTCACAATCTATCTCATCGTGGCCCTCGCCCTCACTGTCTGTCTGCACTGCACTCTCTCTGTGGGCCTACCACTCTTCTGCACTCTGTTGTTGTTTTTCCCTTGTACTGCCTCAATGCATTGCTGTAATGAAATGACCTGTACATATGGCATGCATAACAAGTTTTTCACTGGACCTCAGTACATGTTATGATAAGAAACTATTTCATATGGATATTGTGTAGGCAGAAGGAACTGATTTAGTGAAGAAACTAAGTAGCTTGTAACAACGTTGTGGGCTGCAGGGCCTGTTCCTGTTGTGTACATAGGATGCAGAAATGGCAGGTGGAGTTCAACCCAGGTAAGGGTGAAGTGATTCATTTCGGTGGGTCAAACTTGAAGAAAGAATATATATTAATGGTAAGGCTCTTGGCAGTGTGGAGGATCAGCGAGATCTTGGGGTCCGTGTCCATAAGCAGCTGTGCAGGTTGACAGTGTTGTTCAGAAGGTGTATGGTGTGATGGGGTTGAGTTCAAGAGCTGTGAGGTAATGTTACAGTTATACAAGACCTTGGTCAGACCCCACTTGGAGTACTGTGTTCAGTTCTGGTCACCTCTCTACAGGAAGGATGTGAGTACTATAGAGAGCGTGCAGAGGAGATTTACAAAGAGGTTGCCTGAATTGGAGGGTGCACCTTATGAGAATAGGTTGAGTGAACTTGGCCTTTTCTCCTTGGAGTGACGGAGGATGAGAGGTGTCCTGATAGAGGTGTATAAATAAGATGATGAGAGGCATTGATTGTGTGGATCGCCGGAGGATTTTTCCCAGGGCTGACATGAGGGGGGCATAGTTTTAAGGTGCTTGGAAGAAAGTACAAGGGGGATGTCAGAGATAAGTTTTGTACACAGAGGGTAGTGGGTGTGTGGAATGCACTGCTAGCGACAGTGGTAGAGGTGGATACAATAGGGTCTTTTAAGAGACTCTTAGATAGGTACATAGAGCTTAGAAAAAAGCGAGCTATATGGTAGGGAAATTTTAGGCAGTTTCTAGAGTAGGTTACATGGTCAGCACAACATCGTGGGCTGAAGCGCCAGTAATGTGCTGTAGATTTCTCTGATTCTATCTCCCAATCCCGAGACCCTTGTCCATCTTGAGATCGATGGCAGATAACACACAGATCCATCAGGTTCCCACACTGCTCCTGACTTGGAATTATGAGGTTTAATGATTTAGCTTTATTTGTCACACGGACATCAAAACGTATGGTGAAATGCACCACTTGTGTCAATGACTAACACAGTCCAAGGATGTGCTGTGGGCAGCCTGCAAGTGTCACCATGCTTCTGTGACAACACAGCCTGCCCGCAACTTACTAACCCTACCCCATACGTCTTTGGAATGTGGGAGGATACCAGAGCAGCTGGTATCACACAGTCACAGGGAGAAGGTACAAGATCCTTACAGACAGTGGCAGGATCTTAACCTCAATTAGTGCTTGCTGGAAGTGTAAAGCATTGTGCTAACTGTTATACAAACTATTATTGTTGCTGAATCAATATTCCCACCTGCCATTTCACCAAAAGGACTGAATGAGGTCCAGAGTTGTAGGAGAATGGTAGAATATTGGTAATGGTAAGAGGCAGCACAGTAGAGTAGTGGTTAGCGCATCATATCACACTGCCTGTAAGGAGTTTGTACATTTTCCCCATGACAATGTGGCTTTCCTCTGGGTGCTCTGGTTTCCTCCCACATTTGAAAAAGCTACACGTTAGTAGGCTAACTAGCCACATGAATGTAATTTGCTAGCGCAGGCTTGTTGGTCTGAAAGAGCCTGCCACCGTGCCGAGCGCCATGGTAGCGTAATGGTTAGCATGAGTGTAGGAGGTCAGGGTTCAGTGCCGGCGTCCTTTGGAAGTGTGATTGCATGTCCCTTCTCGTGTGCACATGGCTTTCCTCTGGTTTTCTCCCATAGTTCAAAGAATACCGGTCAGCAGGTTAATTGGTCATTGTAAAAGTTGTCCCGTGATTAGGCTAGGGTTATATCAGTGCGTTGCTGGACAGCCAGCTCGAAGGGCCAGAAGTGCCTATCCTACACTGTATCTCTAAATAAAACTAAAATTACATTGGGAGGGCACAGGGGGAAGTTGATGATGTTGGATCTGGAGATGATTCTGTTGAAGAGGTTCTTTGGAAGTCAAGAATGAGGTGCAAGTCATGTGGTCACAGCCACTTTATTAGATTCTCATAACAAAGTAGTAACAGTAAAGCACAGCTGCAGGTAACTAACTAACAGTAAGCAACTCTACTGTCAATAAGGAGGAAAGAAAAGATAAAAATGAAGGAAAATTAGCCAGATTTTTGCATAGCAGGATAATGAATGATTCCTCTTCTTCTCCGAGGATTGTTCCCTTGTCATAGTGGAGAGACTTGTAGGTTTCTGAGATCCTGAGAGTAATACCACCTGCAGCTTAGCTCCTGGTAGGTTCACTTGTGGTAGTAAGGTCAGACGAGAGATTCCAGAGCAAGATCTCAACTGGAGCTGGCAGATGATGACGACACATCATATCATGACTGCCTCATCCCAGTCATCTGGCATTCCATGCCAGTGGGTCTTGATCCTGATCAAGGACTATGTGGTGACTGCCTGCGTATCAGCGTCCCCATGTTAAACAAAGTAACCCGCAGGCATTCTCAATACAGGGAATTAGTTCTTAGGAAAACATCATACTTGACTCAAAGTTCAAAGTGCTGAGTAAATTTATTATCAAAGTACATATGTGTCACCATATACAACCCTGAGAATCATTGTCTTCAGAATCAGAATCAGGTTTATTATCACTGGCATGTGTTGTGAAATTTGCTAACTTAGCAGCAGCAGTTCAATGTCATACAAAGTATAGAAGAAGAAGAAGAAAATAAATAAATAAAATAATAATAATAAATAAATCATTTTACAGTGTACATATATTGAATAGATTTAAATCATGCAAAAAACATAAACAATTGTATATTAAAAAAGTGAGGTAGTGTTCACAGGTTCAATGTCCATTTAGGAAACAGACGACAGAGGGGAAGAAGTTGTTCCTGAATCGCTGAGTGTGTGCCTTCAGGCTTCTGTACTCCTTCCTGATGGTAACAGTGAGAAAAGGGCATACTCTGGGTACTGGAGGTTCTTAATAATGGACACTGCCTTTCTGAGACACTGCTCCTTGAAGATGTCCTGGGTACTTTGTAGGCTAGTACCCAAGATGGAGCCGACTAGATTTACAACTCTCTGCAGCTTCTTTCGGTCCTGCGCAGTAGCCCCTCCATACCAGACAGTGATGCAGCCTGTCAGAATGCTCTCCACTGTACATATTGCGGGTGTACTCAATAAATCCATAGAATAATAACCATAAATAGATCAATGAAAGACCTCACCAACTTGGGTATTCAACTCGTGTGCAAAAGTCAACAAACTGTGCAAGTACACAAAGAATGAAACAATAATAACAAGAATAATAAATAAGCAATAGATATCGAAAGCATGACATGAAGAATCTTTAAAGAGGAGTCAATAGGTTGGCTTGTTTGAAGAAAATCCTACCCAATTACCATCAGAATATAACCAATTGCATCAGAGGTCCCAATACACTTGACCACTGTTATACTAAGATAAGGAAGGCCTATCTATCGTCCCATGCTCAGACCACATTTTTGGTGAATTGGATCAGTTGGCTGTTCTTTTGTCGGCATACAAGCCGAGGCTAAAGAGCAAAGTTCCAGAGACTAGGAAAACAATGAGGTGATGGCAGAGGAGTGGCAATGGGATTGCTTCGTGTCAGTAGACTGGGCCGTCTTCAAGTACTTACCTGTGGACCTGAATGAATACACTACAAAAACAGACTATTGAATTGATTTGACTTTACTACTTACATCTTTCATACACGAGGAGCAAAAATCTTTACGTTATGTCTCCGTCTACATGTGCGATGTGCAATTTATAGTAATTTATAATAAATAGTATGTACAACAGGGCAGTCAATATAACATAGAAATACAATTGTATCAGCATGTATTAATCTGTCTGATGGCCTGGTGGAAGAAGCTGTCCCGGAGCCTGTTGGTCCTGGCTGTTATGCTGCGATACTGTTTCCTGGATGGTAACAGCCAGAACAGTTTGTGAGTGGGGTGACTCAGATCCCCAATGATCCTTCGGGCCCTTTTTACACACCTGTCTTTGACAGATGCAATTTAATGTGGATAAATGTGAAGTTATCCACTTTGGTGGCAAAAATAGGAAAACAGATTATTATCTGAATGGTGGCCGATTAGGAAAAGGGGAGGTGCAACGAGACCTGGGTGTCATTGTACACCAGTCATTGAAAGTGGGCATGCAGGTACAGCAGGCGGTGAAAAAGGTGAATGGTATGCTGGCACTTATAGCAAGAGGATTCGAGTACAGGAGCAGGGAGGTACTACTGCAGTTGTACAAGGCCTTGGTGAGACCACACCTGGAGTATTGTGTGCAGTTTTGGTCCTCTAATCTGAGGAAAGACATCCTTGCCATAGAGGGAGTACAAAGAAGGTTCACCAGATTGATTCCTGGGATGGCAGGACTTTCATATGAAGAAAGACTGGATGAACTGGGCTTGTACTCGTTGGAATTTAGAAGATTGAGGGGGGATCTGATTGAAACGTATAAGATCCTAAAGGGATTGGACAGGCTAGATGCAGGAAGATTGTTCCCGATGTTGGGGAAGTCCAGAACGAGGGGTCACAGTTTGAGGATAGAGGGGAAGCCTGTTAGGACCGAGATTAGGAAAAACTTCTTCACACAGAGAGTGGTGAATCTGTGGAATTCTCTGCCACAGGAAACAGTTGAGGCCAGTTGATTGTCTATATTTAAGAGGGAGTTAGATATGGCCCTTGTGGCCACGGGGGTCAGGGGGTATGGAGGGAAGGCTGGGGCAGGGTTCTGAGTTGGATGATCAGCCATGATCATAATAAATGGCGGTGCAGGCTCGAAGGGCCGAATGGCCTACTCCTGCACCTATTTTCTATGTCTATGTCTATACATAGGTACAATGAAACTCTGTTTGGCTTCCTCTCAGGCAATTAAATAAAGCGGTAGATAAAAACAAGACAGTAACAGAAAACCAGTATTAAATAGATAAGTAGCAGAAAATAAGTTGCAGCAACACCAGAATATCACAGTAATGCACAAAGGGCCGTTACTGCAAGTATTTGAGTCCTTGTGTGTGCTCACAGTTTCAGTCATTGTTCTGTGGGAGTGGTGTGATGGAGGCCACAGCTCTGGGATAGAGGCTGTTCCTCAGTCTATTTGTTCTGGCTTTTAGTGTCCTGAACCTTTTGCTGGACGGCAGCGGGTCAAAGAGGGAGTGGTCGGGGTGTGTGGTGTCTCTGATTGTGCTGATTGCTTTCCTTATGAGTCTGCTGGAATAGATGGTGTCCAGTCCTGGGAGCTCCATCCTGACAATTCGCTGGGGGCCCATACCAAACTTCTTCAACCGTCTGAGGCGAAAGAGTTGCTATTGTGTCTTCTTCACTGTACAGCCGGTATGTACAGACCACATGAGATCCTCGGTGATGATTATGCAGAAGAACTTAAAGCTCTCAGTCCCAGATCCATTGATGTCAATAGGGGTTAGGCTGTCTCCATTCCTCCTGTAGTCCACAACCAGCTCCTTTGTTTTTGCGACATTTGAGGAAAAGGTTGTTTTCTTGACACCACTGTGTCAGGGTGATGACTTCCTCTCTGTAGGCTGCCTCATTATTACTTGAGATTAGGCCAATCAGTGTAGTGTCATCAGCAAATTTAATTAGCAGATTGGAGCTGTGGGTGGCGACACAGTCAAGGATAGACAGAGAGTAAAGGAGGGGGCTTAGGACACAGCCCTGAGGGTCAGAGGGGCAGAGGTGAGGGAGCCCACTCTTACCACCTGCCGGCATTCTGACAGGAAGTCCAGGATCCAGCTACACAAGGCAGGGTGAAGGCCAAGGTCTCTGAGTTATAGATGAATGTGTCCGCACAAAATCATTCAGAGTCTTTCCCAATTAGAAGCCCTGGATGAATCATGATAACTCCAATTTGCTGAGAAGCATATCAGAGGCATTCAAGTCTGGTAATCAAGGAAGTTACAAGAGGTCCAGGGGTGATCTCCGGAAAGCCATCTCATGGGTGAAGTGGCAATTCCAGACTAAACTTGAATCAGTAAAGGATGCTTGACAGTTGAGGCAGGGCGTGAGTACTATCAGCTCTTATATAGTTAAATCAAGCCACATAGACACAACAGGGTTTCGCTTCCAAATGAACTCAATGTCTCCTATGCTTGCTTTGAATGTCAAAACGTAGAGGAACCATCACAAATTTCCACATCCACCAATGATACCATGATTTCAGTCTCAAGGCTGATGTGTGAGCAATCTTCAGGGAGGTGAACCATGAAAAGCATTTGGCCCAAATGGGAAACCTGGACAAGTGTTGATCAACTGGCCACCCTTTTATAATACATTCATCCCATTTTTTATTCTCTCCACATTCTCATTTTTCGATTAGGAACTAAATTGTCATTTTTCTTGTAATTTAACTATCTTTATGCTTGCTTATGTTTTAGTTTCGCCTGTTTATCTGTAAATGTTCAGTGGATTTTCAGTAATCTGTAGTGTAGCTGCCTGTAGTAGTTCCTTTGTCTGTAAGTCTGAAGTTCACAGCAGCATCAATCAAAGCTGGACATTAGTCATAGTTTGTCCTTACCAGAGAATTCCCTTATCTATCAAATCCGAGCGAGTCTTCAGTATAAAAACAGACCAAGAGGCAAGTTCATGAGTACATTTGTAACAGGGGCAGGGAGAGGCCATTCAGTAGGACCATGGCTGATCTGCCATTGACTCCGCTCCAGCTACTCGACTGTGATCACTTGAGTCATTTATGAAGCCTCCCCTCACCGGGTTTGTACAGAAACTTGGTTCGTTAGCCAGCACTGCTAACAGCCACTGGACTCAGCGGTGAGAAGGGCACCTTTCTTAAACAATACACATCTTGGGTCGGTATGATTTGGGTCAAACCAAACAGGAAAATTGAGATGTTCCAATTAACGGAACCCCAATTTGAGTGAATGCTGTGTAAGTACTGCTCATACACAATTATCTGTCTGCAAGAAATAACAGATCGTATATCGTATACAACTATAAAGAAAGTGTATTTACTAATTTCAGCTTAATCAGACAGTTATAAAGAGGAAAAGAAAAAATAAATAAATAAAAGGACCCATTTGAATTAATCATTCTACAAACGTAAATGTGCACAGTGTTACAGCTCATATCTTCCAAAAGACGGGTATGACCGTTACTTATGGCGCCAAATTCTCATCACCAATCACCAGTAGAGCTTCCCATCTTGGGCTTCTTCGACTCGCTAAGCACCCCTTGCAATCATTTCTTCCCATCAGATCGAATCCTACAGCCGTCTCTCTCCGTCTCACACCAAAAAGACCACGAACCCCACCTGTGTCTGTCACAAATCTCTCTCCGCCCAGTTTTCTCTAGAACTTTCTGCCAATTCCACCATCCTGACTGGCTGTCACAACTTTCCTCAGCTGAGCATCATAGCCCCTTATCTCTAACCAAAACCCAAACACTATCAGCGACACACTGCTCCTCCAGAAAGCTACTAAGTGAAATACCCTACGGCATTAGCAGTAAAAATCTAAACCAGGGCATTACATTCCCCCCCCACCCCCACCAAAAACACACATGCCTTCATGACTTGGAAATTTATCAAACCATTATTAATAACACAATATTCAAAGGAATTTGGTAATTTCAGGACCCCCAACTCATTTGTAAATGGTAGAAACATATCTCACTATGGGGATAGATGCAACACTGGTTCCCCGGTGAGTGCTAGCCTAGACTATCTGGGTGGGGGGGGGGGGTTACCTGACTCTCTGAGACCTTCTTATCTCATCTTCAGCTTCTTCAGCCTCAAGCGCTCCTTGGGACCTTTCCTGTCTACTTGGCGATGTCTCCCACTGTCGATAACCCATGGCTTCCAGCAATTCAGGTCCCCCTGTCACCTGACTGAGCTCAGCTTCATCCCCAATTACACTGGAGCCCAACTTCCCTTTACCGTTTAGCATTGTCTGCCTGTCCACTGCTAACACCCCCCACCTCATTATATCTGAGACAGGGTGGAGAGATTCAGGAATCTCTTCATCAATTCTTGGGGAGTTTGCATAGGGTAACGTATTCCACACCCCCATTTCCTCATCCTCTTGGTCCATACAGCATTCAGTGGTTGAGTCCTTTTCAGTCTTTCCGCTGATTGTCTTTCTGTTCTCTTCCTTCTGCACAGAGTCCTCCTACTAGGTGTGGGCTCCATGTCAGGCTTTGGGTTAACATATACTTCCTGCCCAAGGGGTAAAAGGTGATTCTGATGGAGAATTTTGAGAGGTCCATTTCCCTCCTCTGGCTTCAACCGAAAACCGGCAAATTTGGCATTTGGCTCTCCACTAAGTAAGGCGTAGACACCCAGTTATCAGTCAGCTTATGCTTCCCTGGTAGCCCCAAATTCCTTATTAAAATTCAGTCTCCAGGTATCAGTTGAGAGAACCTAATCTTTTGATCATTTCTCCTCTTGCTTTCTTGATTTTGTTTGGTTGCAGAGACCGCTGCTAGCTCATAAACCTTTTGTAGCTCTTTCCTCATGTCAGACACATAAGATCCATCTTTGGTGGCAAGTCTTCACTGGCAGCCCCAAAACAGAGATCTACAGGAAATCTCACCAAGCCCAAACATCAAAAAGTATGGTGAGTATCTGGTAGCTTCACTCTGTGTACAATTGTAGCAGTGTACCAAATGCCCAATATATAAACTCCACTTGTTCTTGTTGTTGATATCCAGAGTTCCAAGCATGTCTAACAATGTCCAGTTGAACCTTTCAGGCTGAGGATCACCCTGAAGATGATAAGGTGTGGTTTTTGACTTCTGGACTCCAATCTTGCTCAGAAACTCATGTATGAGCCGACTCTCAAAATTCCTTCCCTGATCACTGCACATTCTTCTTGTGAGGCCAAAATGAACAAAATGCTTTTCCCATAACACTGGATGCTCTCTGATCCTTTGTGGAAAAGGCTTGATGCGGAGTGATCTGTGATGACCAGGACATTCACAGCATTGCTGGAATCAGGCTATATGGAGAGGAAGTCCATACACACTAAATTAAGTGGTCCTGCACTCTGTAAATGAGATAATGTACCAACTCTTGTAGGCGGCATCTTCCTCCAAATACATCAAACGTACAACTTATAGTACTCCTCAACCTCAGGCTTCATTTGGGGCCAATAGAACTGATCTCAGACCAATCTGTAGGTCTTGTCACACCCCAAATGACCTGAATCATGAACTGACTTCAACACAATCCTCCGATGCTTCTCAGGCAAAACCAACTGGGCACGCTAAAGCCTGCTTGGAGATGTGACTCTATGTATAACCTGGTTCCTCAACTCCAGTTTGTTCCATTCTCTCATCAGTAGGGATATGATAGAATGCTTCGTCTTTTCAACTTGGGCCATATCCCCTTCTGTATTAGATAACCAAATGGTATCTATACGAGGGTCATCTCGCTGGGCTACTGCCAAATTCCGCAGGACTCAAGGCAGACAACTGCTTTGTATCCAGAGCGGTCAAGTTGAAATAAGCTTGTGGAATGGTTCCCAATTGATCCACAGCTTATTAATGCCATAGCCTTGCCTCTGATTTCCCCACTGTGCAAAACTGGCATATTGCTTTAACACCAGAGCCAGGAATGCTCTCCTACAGCGCTTCGTCAGACAAGGCATCCACATCAATCACCCGGCTTCCCGGCCAATGTTTCAGGCTGGAATTATAAGCAGACAACGCTGCCAACTAATGATGACCTGTGACATCCAACTTCGCCAAGATCAGGATATAAGTCAGTGAACTGTTGTCAGTCCTCACCTCGCACTTGGCACCATGTAGATGGTCACTTAACTTATCCACCACAGCCCACTTCAATGCCAGAAACTCCAATTTGTGTATAGGGTAGTCTCGTTTGAAGGGTGACAGATTCGGGCTGATGAAAGCAACAGACCTCAACCCTTTGCCCTGGTCCTGATATAGAACACCCCCTAAACCGTCATGGCTGGCATCAGTATGCAGTAGAAGCAGCAACTGAGGGTTTGCAGAGGCCAACACAGGTGCTTTATTCAGCTGCTCTTTCAGCATCCAAGAGGTCTCTTCACATTTTGCATTCCATTTTTCTCTGAAAGTCTCTGAAGGGCTAAGGTAAGGCTTGCCTTCTTCTCCTTTTGTTCACCTCCCTTTCTTCCCCAAGAGATGGTAACCACACAGAAGCTGATTCAAAAGAGTAGGCCTTCACAAATCTCCGATAGTACCTGCAGAATCCAAGGAATAAGCGTTGAGCACTCATGTTCTTGGGCCTTGGCCATGTGGTCACCATCTCTAACTTGGACAGATCCATAGGTACTCCATACTGTGAGACTATGTGCCTGACGTAATTGACTGATGTCTTACAGAACTGACACTTGTCCACTGACAATTTTAACATTTCAGCTTTCAGGTGGTCCAGCACCTTCAGTAGCCCTGTCTGTACCTCCAGTGTGGACCCGAATACTGTAAGATCATACAAATACACCTGTACCTCAAGCAAGTTCATGTTCCCAACAATCTTCTCCACGACACATTGGAAAGTAGCCAGTGCTCCTGATATGCCCTGGGGCATTCTTGCAATCTGAAAGAATCCAAGTGGACATATAAATGCCGATTTCTGTTTGTCAGCTTCACTTATGGGTATCTGATAATACCCACTCCTTAGGTCCAACACACTGACCAATTTGCTCCATTCGGACTGGACTGAGCACCCTCGATTTGTAGAACGGTATATTGGTCAGGAACTGTACATTGTTTCAGTGTCCGATAATCATCACACATTCGCAACTTCCCATTCTTCTTCCTCACCACCACAATGGGTGATGCACAGGGACTCCTTGAGTCAGTGATAATTCCAGATTTCTTCAGTTTTAGAAGATACTACTAAACATCTTCCACCTCCGCTGGTGCTAACTGTCAAGACCTTTCTCTGCAAGGGGTGTCCTCTGTCACTTCAGCAACCCACATCAAACTTGTCAATAGAAAAGACATCTCTGAACTTTAACATCCTCTCCATTAGTCTCCTTTTCCATCCCTCAGTTACCAGGGAGTCACCAAATTTGAATAACATTGCTGTTAACTTTCCCGATCCAGGAGATTGTCTCCCTCATGGGTTTCTCACCGGAAAACTAGACATTACAGTTACCAGGAAAAGATGTGTCATTGGAGTCCCACGTTTGAGGAGTTCCTGACAATCACTGTCATCCTGCTTGCATGTACAGCCAAGGATTTCTGCAGCTCAGGTCTCACCAGCACCCCAGCAGGTAAGCCAGTCTCTTCATTTTGATCTTCCGGAGAAGCCAACAGGAGGGCCTCAGCCTCAGGCATTCCAGGGAATCTGGGGGTTTCCCATCACTATGGCTACTTCCCCAGGATGGAACATGATGGGTCTACCACACAGTTCTTCATTTATTCTCATCATCCTACTCAAGAGGAACTTGCACCTTCTCAAAAACAGCTCTGAACACCGGGTGAATGGACAAGGTTTTCAAAAAATTCTCTCTATTTCTCTCCTTGCAAGCTCCCACGCGCATTCTCAAAATGGAAGTACCGTAAATTCCGGTGTATAAGCCGAGAATTTGGCCCTAAATTTTGGTCCTAAAATTAGGGGGTCGGCTTATACAGAGGGTGCCAACTTTGGGGAAATGAATACACGGAAGACAGGTTGTATTTATTGACTGTTTTTGAGTCAAATACAAAAGAAAATACAAACGCTTATGAAAACTACACAAAAGAAAAGATCTACAAAACACATTCTGTCTCTTAATTTACTTGTATACACTGTTGTCGTCAAACATTCAGAGCTTGAAACTCTCACACTCTTCATTATCTGACTTTCCGAAAATCGCGTCCCATTCTGCTGCAGTCATCATATCATCGTAAGGATTGTCAATGGCGGGAGGAGAAGAAGGCGGCACGACGCTGCTTGCAGCGGCCGCTCTGGAGGACATATCTGTTATCTGTCAAGTAGGGAGCCGTGCACAATCCTGATTTGATGGAGACGGACGTGAGAGTACTGAGGAACATCTGGTGAAACTTCTGAAATGCCTGTTTCGCTGCCGCTGCTACTGTGTGATTCAGTATCTCCGGAGGGGAAGGCCCCGCGTCCTCGGCTTTGCTTGTTGCTCGGCGGCCGGGGTGGGGGTCGAAGCGCTCGGCAGAGATTGTGTTTGGTGTCGGAGGGCTGATCAGAGACTCGAAGTTTTCGGACGGACTCAGAGTCGGCTGCGGTCAGGTGCTTCCAATGCATCGGCAAGTTTGCGGCGCTTGGAGGTTCATGGCACGGAGAGTTTCTGCCTTCTACCGTCTGCGTGAGATGATGAGGCTATCGGGACTTGAGACTTTTTTACCGTGCCCATGGTCTGCCCTTATCAAATTACGGTATTGCTTTGCACTGTTGTAACTATATGTTATAATTATGTGGATTTGTCAGTTTTATTCCCAGTTTTCCTGTGTTTATGTGATATCTTTCTGGAGGAACATTGTATCATTTTTTAATGCATGCATTTCTAAACAACGATAAACGAGGACTGAGTGTCCTCATAATCTAATCTAATCTAATTTCTGTTTCAACATCGGCAATTGCAGCTTTACTGGCTGCGAAATCTCCACCGTCTTCTTCCCAAAACAAATGATCTTCAGTGCCATCCAAAGCATTGCTGATGCTGCACTTCTTGAAGGCCTTCACAATGCACTCGGCCTTCGTTTCCTCCCACGACTGCGCTACCCACTCGCAAACTGTAGCTAGAGATGCAGCCCTCACACTGCCCGCTGGAGTGAATGACTGATTTCCAGGCATCATCCATTCGTTCCACTGTCGAAGCATGAATTCTTTGAATGGTTTGTTTAAACCTACATCTAGTGGCTGGAGCACGGACGTCAAACCACCGGGGATGACTGCAATGTCCGTATTTTCAGCTTTCAATGCTGCTTTTGTCTCACCTGACAAGTGCGCTTTGAACATGTCCCAGACAAGTAGCAACTTTTCCTTCCTGAAACCTTTGGGACGTCGACGCCACACCTCTTTAACCCACTTCAAGCAACCCGCTTCGTCCATCCAGCCGTGTTCTTGAACGTAAACAACAACAGCCTGCTGGAATTTTTCTTTCTTTAGGAATGTTTTCCTCTTAACAATCACCATCGGTGGTAATTTGGTCCCATCAGCCATACACGTTAACACGACAGTACAATGTTGCTTCTCGTGTCCACTTGTTTTGACAAGGACTGTTTTCTCCCCCTTCTGATTGACAGTGCAGTTGCCAGCAAAAACAAAGAACATTGGTGTCTCGTCCATGTTACCAATCAGTGAGAGCGGGTAAGAATGTGCCTTTCGATGCTTGATTACAAACGATTGGAAGGTCGTAATCTTATTCTCAAGGTCGCTCGTCAACGTCTGAGCAATCTTTGTTTTTTGTCTCAAGACAAGATCACGTCTATTCATAAATCGGGAGCACCAACTTCGCGTAGCTTTGAAATTTTCGCTGACCTCACGGTGTTTTTCGGCCCATTTCAACGCTTGAGCTCAAATCATTTCTCTGGTAACTGTGTATCCAGATGATCGCTGGTGATTCACCCACTCTAAAACGTTTTCTTCTAGTTCTGGCCACTGGCATGTTTTCCAGCGGTTTGCACATTTCGTCTTTGGCATTTCCCTCAGCGTGTCCTCTGCCTTTCTCCACTCTCTCACTTGTTTCTCGTTTATGCTAAACTTCTTAGCATCTGCAGAATTATTCGTTCCTTTAGCAAAATCAACAACCTTCAGCTTGAAGCCAGCATCATATCGCATTTGTTTTAATCTTTTGTACATGGTGGTCGCAAACTCAATACTGAGTGCACAT
The DNA here is from genome assembly GCF_030028105.1 of Mobula birostris. Taxonomy (NCBI): domain Eukaryota; kingdom Metazoa; phylum Chordata; class Chondrichthyes; order Myliobatiformes; family Myliobatidae; genus Mobula; species Mobula birostris. The sequence goes on along the minus strand of NC_092392.1, from coordinate 55,733,385 downwards.
ACTGATCCCGCCACCCCGAGTTATGTTTTAACGAGATTACGATGGGCGCTAAGTGGTTCCACGGGGGTTACATTTCAAAGGATTCTTTACCATTGGGAACCTAATCCAAAACTTCCCTCCCTGATCCAAAACCGCTACAAGAGGGGTCGGCTTATACAAAGGTAACATGAAAAAGTCACTTTTTTAACCTTGAAGGTGGGGTTTGGCTTATACTCCGGGTCGGCTTATACACTGGAATTTACGAAATTTGTTCCCACAATAATAGAAGCTTCACTCTTTTCAACCAGGTTCAGACAGACCAACACTAATGTATCAAGGGCTTCAGCTACTCCAACATCTGCTTCCGAATACTCCAGCTTCAACAACAAGTAACAATCATATGGGTAGTCATCAGTACTAAGGCCCCAGATTTCCAGGGCACTGAGAGGTGTCAATGGTAAATGCAACAAATGCCGGTTGTAAATGGATCTGTAGAGTAGAATAACCTGAGAACCTGTGTTGGGTACGGCTCTCGCATAAATACCCTCAATCTGTATGGATACACTTGAGCTTGGTCTCACTAAGCCTTCAGTAATAGGGTCTTGCACTTTAGTGTTCCCCTTGATACATGATTGGAACGGTTTCCCCGGAGACGCAAGACTATTCCCTTACTGAGTCTCCCCGAAGTTTCCTAACTTCCTTTTCTGCTTAAGCAACCACTTGGTTACTTTCCAAAGGTTTTCCTGTCCCTCACACTCCCAGTTTAAATGTCCGTCCTCACCACAGATGTAACAAAGAATGCCAGTCGCTCTGCTTGTCAGGAGACCCCGGTCAGTAGCACCCCTCTGTTTAGTACGTCCTACAGGTGGGTTCAGTTTCCTATTGGACTTGTCAAGATTGGTGGCAGCACTAGCTGACATCAACCGAGGGACCTCAGCTTGCAGGTTTTTCACTACGCCCTGCAAAAGCCCTGCTTGAGTGGCATCAGGGGTCGCTTCTGCAAGAGAGGCTACTACTGAGGACTTGGCCTGCTGATGGAGGCCTCCCGCTCCTCCATTGTGTTTTCTTCCTCTCTTCCTGCTCTGATCAGCTCAACAAATGAGGGAGGGGCGGTCACGTTTTGTGAGTCATTCGTGTGCTTAAAGCGATCATGTCATGTGACAGCACGCACTTCAAAACTTGCTCCATCATTAATCAATTTATCTCAGCCAGTTTTACGGCCCCTTTAGGGCACAAGCAATGCAGCTGTCTCTCGAGCCTGAAAATGTAGACAGAAGTTTCTCCCCTTTCTCCTGGAATGTATGCCTGAACCTGATCATAAGCTCCACCGGGCTGTTCGTCGTGCCAAAAAGCACTTGCGAATGTTTGCATATAGTCCATGGATGTAACCAATGGGTTCTCTGCCTTTAGGCATCTCACCACCTCAGCAGCCTGACCTTTTAGATTCTCTACTAGTCACTGTCTTCGGCCTACAGGGATGAGATCCAGCACCTGGCCATGTGGTGTGCCAATAACAACCTGGCCCTTAACACCCCGAAGACCAAGGAGGTTATTGTGGACTTCAGGCATGCTAGGAGCCACACTCACGTCCCCATCTACATCAACGGAACTGTAGTGGAGCGTGTATCAAGCTTCAAATTCCTTGGTGTCCACATTTCCGATGATCTCACCTGGTCCCTGAACTCCTCCATCCTGATCAAAAAGGCACAACAGCACCTTTATTTCCTGTGGAGCATCAAGAAAGATCACCTCTGTCCCAGGATACTGACGGACTTTTACCGCTGTACCATTGAGAGCATACTCATCAACTGCATCTCAGTGTGGTATAGCAATTGTCCTGTATCAGACTGCAAAGCACTCCAGCATGTGGTGAAAACTGCCCAGCGGATTATCGGCACCCAATTGCCCACCATTGAGAACATCTACCATAAACGCTGCCTGGGCAGGGTGAAAAGCATTATCAAGGATGCATCTCACCCTAACCATGGACTTTTTACTCTCCTCCCATCCGGTAGGCGCTACAGGAGCCTCCGGTCCCGCACCAGCAGGCACAGGAAGAGCTTCTTCCCTGAGGCTGTGACACTGCTGAACCTCACATCACAGCGCTAAGCAGTATTGCACCCATATTGTACTGACTCAGTACTTTTATATTTGTGTGCTGTAGCACTTACTTTTTATTCGCAGTTATTTGGCATGGACAGAGTGGATGTGGCAAAGTTGTTTCCCATGATGGGGGAGTCTAGTACGAGAGGGCATGACTGTAGGATTGAAGGGCGCCCTTTCAGAACAGAAATGCGAAGAAATTTTTTTAGTCAGAGGGTGGTGAATCTATGGAATTTGTTGCCACAGGCAGCAGTGGAGGCCAAGTCATTGGAAGTATTTAAGGCAGAGATTGATAGGTATCTGAGTAGCCAGGGCATCAAAGGTTATGGTGAGAAGGCGGGGCAGTGGGACTAAATAGGATAAAATGGATCAGCTCATGATAAAATGGCAGAGCAGACTCGATGGGCCGAATGGCCTACTTCTGCTCCTTTGTCTTATGGTTTTATGGTCTTATGGTCTAAATCACACTATGCTTTTGCACTTCTGGTCAGATGCTAATTGCATTTCACTGGCTTTGTATCTGTACTCGGCACAATGACAAAGTTGAATCTAATCTAATATTACCTGAGCACGGCCACTCGTCCAGTGACTGAGATGTCTGCTCCGCCCAAGCCTCATTCTTCTTGCCCACCGGCAGTGAGCTTGACTCTCAAGAGCATTTTCAGCCTATGATAACTTTGACTCTCTGCTGGTACACTTTCCCATTTATCTACCAGAGAGGTAATTGCTGAAACCAACTCAGAATTTTCACCACCCGCTGAAGGACCCTTTAGACATTTCATATCAGACAACTCCTTCCCCTCACTTCAAAAAAAAAGTTAATATTTAGGTAAATTCTATCATACTACTTATTTTTCTATAAAATGTCTGCGAAAGGATGAATCTCAAAGTAATATATGGTAACATATGGGTCTATACTTTGATAATAAATTTAGTTTGAATTTTGAAATGAGACCTTTGCACAGCAGTAGAAACTGCAGGCACTTTCAAACTCCTGGAGTGGACTTCTCACACAACCTCTCGTGGTTACAGAACGCGTTTCCCACAGCCTCAGAACAGAAGGATATCCCTTTAAAAGAGCTCCCTCTCTTTCTGATTTGACTGCTGGCCAGATTATAGAGCTGGTGAGCTCAGACGAATGTCTGACGGCAGCCTGTGTTGCCAGTGATGGTCATCTACAGGTGAACACTAAAGGTTTATTTGGGGGCCAGCAATGTGATATATTAGTGGTCATGGAGTCGTCAGTATCCATTGATCTACCCTTGCCCATGACTGGAGAGGCGATTTACATTACCAGTGCAGGAGATGAAACAATGAAGGTGGAGAGAAATCAGCCCCAGGTACTTGAGATTGAGGGAGTGCAGCTTCCTGTAGTTTTCTCGATGTGCTGTGAAGGTACTATCCTGGGGCGTACACACCGAATAAGGCAGGTGCTATCATATACTCAGGAAAAGGAGAAATAACATGGACAAGACAAGGGCAGCGAACATGTGTGACCTACAGAGCAACTAACATAGCCCACAGAATGACAGCAGCTCCAAGCAGGGAGGAGAGACAGGGCGATGTGTGGGAATCATGTCAGGAGGTCCGAGGGTAGGGGCCACAGTCAGGAGCTGTTAGATGTAGTGCAGCTGCCTGAGGAAGTAGCAGTGATTAAAGTAAAGGCTCTCCGGGAAGGGGATCGTAAGGAGCAGAAAGGGAACAAGTGAGCAGACATCAGTATGACGAGGGCAACAGGAATGACAAGAAACAACAGAAATTACAAGTGTACAGGGAGAAACTACAAATGCCAGTTTAATAAGATTACACTGAGATGTGAAGGACCACTGTAACCAGGGTAACACATTGAGGGATCGAGCAAATCAGCAGCGACATATTGTGGATCAGAGAGAGCCAGAGGGAGAGAAGTTAGTCTTGCCACAGCCAGGCGACCAAGTAAGGGAGCTGGTTGAAAAGACAGGTTTCGCTCCCAGGTGGATAGACCACAGGTGGTGTTCCAGATGAATGACACCTGTGTTGGTGAACATTCCTGGCGAAACAGCCAGTGGAAACATTGGACACAGGTTAAACCTTATGACTCACCTTCTTGTCACCCTCACAGACAGAGCAAAAGATCAAATGTACCCTGTAACAATGTCTTTGCAGGAACGTAAATGATAAGCACCATTTGGCTGCATCAGACCTCAAAAGTTCAAAGTTCAAAGTAAAATTTATCATCAGAGTACATACATGTCACCACATACAACCCAGAGATTCTTTTTCTGTGGGCATACTTAGCAAATCTATAGAACAGCAACTGTAAACAGGATCAAAGGACAACAAACGGTGCAAATGCAGATATAAATAAATAGCAAATAAATTGAAAACTATATACAATTCAAAGGAATCATTATAGATACATTGTAGTCATAGAACTGTCCTGCTGTTACCTTTCATCTTTAGCATATAAAATGTTATGTAATATTGGGTTGAGTAGGCCTCTTCTTGCAAGACTATCTCAATATGATGCCTGTTGCTCATTTTTAATGAAAAAAAACACTTTTATATCCACTGGCTTCTGTGTCTCTCTGGTGAATTGGTTCACAGCACAATACATACCACCAGCCGCCGACTATAATCAAGTGCTTGAGATACTGCATGCTGCAGTCAGCAAACAAGAAACAGTCCATCCAACGCATTCCATATTACAGTCAAGGATTTCAAGGAAGAAATCTCTGCCCAATTACTATCAAAATATAACCTGTAGCCCCATATCTCAGAAAGAAGGTGTTGTCCTTGGACAGCGTCCAGAGAAGGCTCACGAGGACGATTCCGGGAACGAAAGGGTTAACATATGAGGAGCGTTTGGCAGCGTTGGGCCTGTACTCACTGGAATTTAGAAGAATGCTGGGGGTGGGGGGGTTCTCAGTAAAATCTGCTGAATGTTGAAAGGACTAGATAGGGTGGATGTGGAGAGGATGCTTCCCATGGTGGGGGTATCCAGAACTAGAGGGTACAGCCTCAAAACTGAGGGGTGACTCTTTAGAACAGAGGTAAGGAGGAATTTTTTTAGCCAGAGAGTAGTGAATCTGTGGAATGCTCTGTCACAGACTGTGGTGGAGGCCAAGTCCGTGGGTATATTTGAGGTAGAAGTTGATAGTTTCCTGACTGGTCAGGGCATCAAGGCAATACACGTGGCATGAAGGCAGGTGTATAGGGTTGAGTGAGATCCAGAATCAGCCATAATGGAATGAGAGAGCAGACTTGATGGGTTGAATGGCCTAATTCTGCTCCTACATCTTCTGGTCTTCTGGTCTTTCAACATCTCCTCCACGATTTCCATCGGCACAGTTGCACCACAAAGCAGTGAGCTTATTCCCATGCTCTACTCACTTTACACTTATGACTGTGTCACAGCTCCAATGACACATTCAAGTTTGCTGGCAACATTACAGTCATAGGTAATGGTCCCTCTAAGGTGTACGCTCATGTGCATGTACACACCTTTTGCTACTAGCACACTAAGGAATTTAAACTGCACACAGAAGAGTGAGTATATAAAGCATACTAAACATTAAGACATATTGTGTTAAGTATGGAAACAACTGAAATTCTGCAGATGCTGGAAATTCAAGCAACACACATGAAAGTTGCTGGTGAACGCAGCAGGCCGGGCAGCATCTCTAGGAAGAGGTACAGTTGACATTTCGGGCCGAGACCCTTCATCAGGACTAACTGAAAGAAGAGCTAGTAAGAGATTTGAAAGTGGGAGGGGGAGCGGGAGATCCAAAATGATAGGAGAAGACAGGAGGGGGAGGGATGGAGCCAAGAGCTGGACAGGTGATTGGCAAAAGGGATATGAGAGGATCATGGGACAAGAGGCCTAGGGAGAAAGAAAAGGGGGAGGGGGGGAAAGCCCAGAGGATGGGCAAGGGGTATAGTCAGAGGGACAGAGGGAGAAAAAGGAGAGAGAGAGAAAGAATGCGTGTATATAAATAAATAACGGATGGGGTACGGGGGGGAGTGGGACATTAGCGGAAGTTTGAGAAGTCAATGTTCATGCCATCAGGTTGGAGGCTATCCAGACGGAATATAAGGTGTTGTTCCTCCAACCTGAGTGTGGCTTCATCTTTACAGTAGAGGAGGCCGTGGATAGACATGTCAGAATGGGAATGGGATGTGGAATTAAAATGTGTGGCCTCTGGGAGATCCTGCTTTCTCTGGCGGACAGAGCGTAGATGTTCAGCGAAACAGTCTCCCAGTCTGCGTCGGCTCTCGCCAATATATAGAAAGCCACATTGGGAGCACCGGACGCAGTATATCACCCCAGCCGACTCACAGGTGAAGTGTCGCCTCACCTGGAAGGACTGTCTGGGGCCCTGAATGGTGGTAAGGGAGGAAGTGTAAGGGCATGTGTAGCACTTGTTCCGCTTACAAGGGTAAGTATGTATAAGGACAAGTATGTTTCATGATCGTACACAACCACTTTTCCTTTTCAGGTTTCTGATGCAGAAGGTGTTGACAATGAGGGGTTTGCGATGATTTGTCTGCAGGTTTGAGAATTGGCTTAGTTATACAGTTTTTATTAAAGAAATTACTGATTCACAATGTCGAATTCCAAAGAAGCAAAGGGCAAAAGAGCTGTTAGTTCGTTTAAAACAGAATGGCTTAATGAAACAGTAGAAAGCGCTGCATCAAAATCAATTAACAACCAACTAGACTTGGTAGTTTATTATCCTTAGAATAGCTTCAGGTTTACCTCCACTTAAAAATTCAGTGTACACATGTTGTTATCACTAGGCAAGAAATTGAATAGCACAAGGTTTTTGCGCACAGTGGTCATTACAAATTAGAGGGAACATTGGTCGTAGGCCAAATCGAAGGTGGTGACAAATCAGTATGTAGGAGAGAGATTGAAAATCTGGCTGAGTGGTGCCACAACAAACTCTTACTCCATGTCAGCAAGATTATTGACTTCAGGAGGAGGAAACCTCATCGGGGATCAGAGTTAGAGAGGGTCAGCAATTTTAAATTACTCATTCTAATCATTTAAAAGGACCTGCAGAGGCAGTGCCTTTACCTCCTTAAGAGTTTGCGAAGAATCAGCATGACATCTAAAACTTTGACGAACTTCAATAGATGAGTGATGTGTGGTGGAGTGTATATTGACTGGCTACATCACAGCCTGGTATAGAATCGCCAATGCCCTTGAACATAAAATACTACAAAATGTAATGGATACTGCTCAGTCCATCATGGATAAAGCCCTCCCCACCATTAAACACATCTACATGGAGAATTGTCACAGGAAAACAGCATCCAATATCAGGGAGCCCCCACCATCCAGGTCATCCTCCCTTCTCACTGTTGCCATCAGGAAGGAAGTACAGGAGCCTCAGAACTCACACCACTGTGTTCAGGAACAGTTATTACCCCTCAACCATCAGGCTCTTGAACCAAAGGGGGTAACTTCACTCAACTTCACTTGCCCCATCACTGAAATGTTCCCACAACCCATGGACTCTCTTTCAAGGACTCTTCATATCATGTTCTGGATATTTATTGCTTATTTATTTATGTATTTATTATTATTATTAGTAGTAGTAGTAGTAGTCCTTTCTTTTTGTATTTACACAGTTTGCTGTCTTTTGCACACTGGTTGTATGCCCAGTTGTTGAGATCTTTCATGATTCTATTTTGGTAACTGGACTTATTATGCATGCCAGCAAGAAAATGTATCCCAGGGTTGTATATGGTGACATATACGTATTCTGATAAGTATTTTGATAATAAATTTACTTTGAACTTTGAATATGAAAGTTATTGATCTCATTGGGAAGTATTTGATAATTGGCTTATTAATATCACACATTACATGTTAAACTGCACTGTTCCCTGTTGCTATTGGTGATGAGGATGTGGATGTGGTGAGGACCTACAAGGACCTGGGGATGCACCTGGATGACAGACTCGAGTGGAGCACCAACACTGAGGCTGTGTACAAGAAGCACCAGCGTCACCACTACTTCCTGAGGAGACTGAGGTCTTTTGGAGTACGCAGGCCTCTCCTTCACATGTTCTACCAGTCTGTTGTCACTAGTGCAATCTTCCATGCAGTGGTCTGATAGGGCAATGGCATCAACATGGGTGATACCAACAGGCTGAATAAACTGACTAGAAAGGCTGGCTCTGTTAAATAGTCAAACTGGACACACTGGCTGCTATGGTAGAACAAAGGACACTACGGAAAGTCCTGGCAATTCTGGACAATGTTTCTCACTCTCTGCATGCCACCTTGGCTGAACAGAGGAGCACTTTTAGTAATAGATTAAGACAACTGTGCTGCTCCAAAGAGTGCTATATGAGGTCATTCTTACCCTCGGACATTAGGTTCTATAATGAGTCAACTTATAGCTGGGGAAGTGATGACCCCGTCCCATAAGACTGTTTGAGGTAACTTATTTTTTATTCTTTCTTACTTCTCTTCTAATATTTGTATACCTGTGCACCTGAAATGTTACTGTTACATTGTAATTTCCTTTGGGATCAATAAAGTATCCACCTATCAATCTATGTACAATGGCATGCAAAAGTTTGGGCACCCCTGGTCCAAATTTCTGTTACTGTGAATAACTAAATGAGTAAAAGATGAACTGATTTCCAAAAGGCATGAAGTTAAAGATGACACATTTCTTTAATAGTTTAAGCAAGAAAACTTTCTTATTTCCATCTTTTACAGTTTCAAAATAACAAAAAAGGAAAAGGGCCTGAAGCAAAAGTTTGGGCACCCTGCATGGCAGTACTTAGTAACACCCCATTTGGCAAGTATCACAGCTTGTAAACACTTTTTGTCGCCAGCTAAGAGTCTTTCATTTCTTGTTTGGGGGATCTTCGCCCATTCTTCCTTGCAAAAAGCTTCTAGTTCTGTGAGATTCTTGCATGCGCTGCTCTTTTGAGGTCTATCCACAGATTCTTGATGATGTTTAGGTCAAGGGATTGAGGGCCATGGCTTGTGCCTTTTGAGGTAGTCCATCGTGGATTTTGAGGTGTGCTTAGGGTCATTATCCTGTTGTAGAAGCCATCCTCTTTTCATCTTCGGCTTTTTTACAGATAGTGTGATGTTTGCTTCCAGAATTTGCTGGTATTTAATTGAGTTCATTCTTCCCTCTACCAGTGAAATGTTCCCCGTGCCACTGGCTGCAACACAAGCCCAAAGCATGATCGATCCACCCCGTGCTTAACAGTTGGAGAGGTGTTCTTTTCATGAAATTCTGCACCCTTTTTTCTCCAAACATACCTTGGCTCATTGTGGCCAAAAAGTTCTATTTTAACTTCATCAGTCCACAGGGCTTGTTTCCAAAATATATCAAGCTTGTTTAGATGTTCCTTTGAAGTTTTTGAATAGAACTTTTTGGCTGCCTTTTGCAAGGAAGAATGGGTGAAAATCCCCCAAGCAAGAATCAAAAGACTCTCTGCTGGCTACAAAAAGCATTTACAAGCTGTAATCCTTGCCAAAGGGGGTGTTACTAAGTACTGCCATGCAGGATGCCCAAACTTTTGCTTTGGGCCCTTTTCCTTTTTTGTTATTTTGAAACTGTGAAAGATGGAAATAAAAAAGTTTTCTTGCTTAAAATATTAAAGAAATGTGCCATCTTTAACTTTATGCCTTTTGGAAATCTGTTCATCTTTTACTCGCTTCGCTATTCACAGTAACAGAAATATTGACCAGGGGTGCCCAAACTTTTGCATGCCACTGTACCTAAGTTCAGTGAAACACTTTGTTTTGCATGCAAGATAAATCATTTCACCGTATCAGTATATTGAGGTAGTACAAGGGAATGCAATAACAGAATGTGGAATATAGTGTTACTGTTATAGAGAAAGCACAGTGCAAGCAGACAATAAGGTGCA